>NC_056734.1:496736809-496911453 GCF_019279795.1 Protopterus annectens
TTACATATGTCATATTTCATGCATATCTTGATTTACAGCTCCAGAATCTACTGTTTTGCATACTAGCTAATTCTCAGAGCAATCTGTTAATTCATGTTGTCAAAACCATTCTATTTCTACAACAACATACCAGAATATACACAACAGTTGGTGGTTTAGGTTTTTTATTGTACTTATATGACACAGTGCTCTTCTACTGCATTTGCTGTAGATGACCATTAGTCTGTCAAACTTTCTTTAATCATTAGACACAGAACAAAGTAAACAATTTACTCCTTATTTATTTCACTATATACTGCAAATTAGATCTGTACTCACCAGCCTGTCGGTGCAGCCTTGTCAGTCTGTCAGCATAGGTCTCAGCATTGCTAGCCCTCTCCATTGCAGCTGTAGGGGATGAAAACAAACATTATGCATACCTATCACATACGCGGGCTAGAATTTGGTATAGGTATATCTGGGATACTTACAAACTGCTGGAGCATGTTGTCATAAGCGTCTTGAATCCATTGGGCCATGAGCACCCTCTTCCTCTACTTTAGGTCGGCATAGTGATGCCATACCTGCTTACCAGTTTGGGGGATGCCAGTGGCACTGGTGAGATCACTTGCCAGATGGTCCCAGGCCTCTGCTTTATACTGTGAACCCTGGTACTGGCCCTGCAGCAGTCTGTCATCATGGTTTGCTACAAGGAGCCCAGCCATGACTCTAGACTCCAAAATGCCCAAGCTCTGTGCCCAAAAGAGTGAGCCCTCACCAACACCTGACATATTTCCTACTCAGAACAAGCTACAACAGATTCTGGCTGTATTCCCACCTGCATCGTTTAAATAAGGCTATATTCCCAGCCTTTGCCGTCATTGGACCATTTTGAAAATGCTAAGATCAGCTAAGCAGTGTGCAAATCCACTAAGCTGAGTTGAACAGTGCTTAAAGGGGTAATTGCTGAGCACTACTTAACAGTGCACAAATCCACTTAGCTGAGCTGACTGCTGCTTAGTATTTAAGTCTAAGCAATGCTTAAACTGGCTTAGCACAGCTGACCACTGCTGACCATTGTTCAGTTTTCATTTTTAAAAAATATCAGAATAATGACTTAATTAATTATGGACATATTACTGAGTATATATGATTTATTTTACATGACGTCCCTCTATGTGCTCTCATTACATTACCATGGGGGTGTGAGTATACTGTATGGGGCACTTGTGTATACATGGGTGATTTCTCATGTTATATGCACTCACACTTCCATTTTAGATGAGCACACTACCCTTGGTTGACAAATATCAATTACTACATAATTTAAAATAAAAATAATAATTTTAAAACTGCTTTCTTATGTAAAAATAAAGTGTGTGTCCTGGTACTCAAACCATGAATGCCTGCATGCAAAGCTGGGACTCTAACCACTACGCCATCTCAGCATTAGTATTTTAGCTGTATATTTTTATTTATTTCCTATGGAATGTTTAAGCAATGCTGAGCAGAGGGCCATAACGCGCACACCCACTCAACTATGCTTAAACATACCTGAGAATGGAAAAAAAATAAATTAATCAACCCACTTTATTTACATGTATATTGACATGTACTCCTTGTCAATCACAATAAGGGAAATTGTAAAGAGACACATAGGGACAGATTTTAATTATTGCTCTTACAAACTTAGAAAATGTGACTGTGGTTTTCTAGCAAATCATTGGCAAATCACTTGGGGTTTAAGTCAGAACATAATGACAGACATTTGGGTTTCAGACTTTATACCCTTCAGGAAATCCGTGCTAATGCAAACCTTTTATTTTATCAACTTTCCATATTTGTAAGTGCAATATTTAAAAAGTGTCCCTATTTTTGGGCCTTTGTCCCCCCATTATTTATGGCTTTGTACAGCTTTCTTACTCTAGGAGTTTAAGAGGTATGTGAGGAAGGCATATGGGCATTCCCCAGAAACCTGTACAGTTGAGGGGTATGATCGTACAACACTTTGACAATGGCAAACATTTGGGTTTCAGATTTCATACCCTTCAGGAAGTCCATGCTAATGCAAACCTTTTATTCTATCAACTTTCCAAGTTTGTAAGTGCAATATTTAGAAAGTGTCCCTATTTTTGGGCCTTTGTCCCCCCCTTTATTTATGGCTTTGTACAGCTTTCTTGCTGTAGGAGGTTAGCCCTTCCTGTAGTATGTTATCATCATAGCTGGACTCAGTGATTACACCCAGTATGCAAGAATCAGCAGATGCAGTAAGCCAAAGGCTGTATACTGTAGACAGAACTGTGGAGAAATAGATTCCAAACAGTAAAGGGCCAAGCGCAGTTCCCTGGGGTACACCAATGGTGACAGCTCTACTGATATGGGTTGATTCATCAACTTTCACAGTGTGTGTTCTGTCAGTAAGACAGTTTGTTACCCATTTAGTAACATAAGGTTTAATCCCCAGCTGGGAGAGTTTCTCAATGATACCTCTGTAGGGGACTGTGTTCAAACACTAAGCCAGTTGAGGCTAACCAGTATGCACTGTCATACCTTAATCCAGGCCCATCACACAGAATAATGGGCTGAAACAACATCACAAATCACCTATCATGTGACTCATCACATACACTTTCCTGATGTGGTTGAATACACAGTCCAACACACCCTCCACACAGACTATGTTCCTGTAGAAGGGTGTATATCAACAGGCATCCATCTGAACTGGGGGGGGGGGGAGTAGCACCCAATGCATGCATATACAAACAAATTCTGATTCTCCTCATCTGTTAGGTAGACCAACATGTCATCATGAACCTTTTCTAAATGGAAACTAGTGATATCCCGGCTGTGTGCAACAGTCCTATATGAGTTGTTAACGCTACATCATGTCTGTTACATCTGTTAGATGTCCTCAAAGTAGACATCAAGGGCTTACATGATGACAACACTATCATCCTTTTGAACCTGACAAGCCCAAGTCATATGACACAAATCCACACTGAGATATTCAATCAACACTGTCAGATGTGGCCATATACACCTATATCATCAAGTGGGTAGACCACTATCACATACAAGGCATCTAAATATGTTGATGTGTGTGAATGACCTATATCTCAGGTTCAGTGATCAGGTCCATACATCAGGGCTGTCTGCTAGGCAATTTCCTGTCAATTATTTAAGTGATAGGGCAATCACTGACTCCAACTGTGATATTAGTATAATACAGACAGTATCAACACACACCAAAGACTACTGCCACAGCCATGACAACACCTGCAATGACAAAAAAAAAACATGGGGGGGATTTGTTGCCTCAGGAAAATAAACACACAAACTAAGTATAATGTAGACATCACACCCTATAATCAGACCAATAGGTATGTGACCTGTGTCCTGGGGTAGATGGTAAGAGGAACATCCACCAGCATGTGGTCACACTGCTGACTACTCTCTTGTATGTAACACATCTACTGAGTATGTAAAGGACATCCACATCAGAAGTCATAATACCTTTGTAGTTCATAGCCTTCATCACAGCAATAACTAAGTACAATGTACCCTTCTAAATGTGCCTCCCAACACATCTTCCACTGATATGTAACTGAAGTGTACCACCTTTGTCACAGTGACCTGTCACACATCTTATTGGTCATACCTAGGTATTCTTTATGTGGCATAAAAATTGTCTGATGGTGCAGAACCCCCTTCAAGTTGTTGCACCAGATGCATTTCTGCTACCCGTTCCGGTGATACACACAGTACAAACATAGCTGCTTGATGACATTAATGACACTGGTAACATTCGTGAGTGTGGATTGTGCTATATATATGTGCGTGATTACCCTGATAGAGTGTGGACATGTCATAATAGTTGTACAAGTGTGCTTATGAAGAATCATCTCTGATCAAACTAAATCACATATGTTATGTCAGAGACATGGGATTACAGGTGGTGTTATTCTGATATTGTCCATGATTGTGGTTGCTTCTTTTCATGTTGTCCATGAGCCTTTACCTGTGTCCCACTTGCTGGAGACCTCTGCTGAGATTACACTCATATTCAGGCAAATCAGTTTGCACAGCTTCACAATATGCACACTTCCCCAGATGTATGTAACATTCCTGATATACTTCCTCTGCATTGTTCACATAAGGATGCTTATCTCACATAGACATCTTCTCCATTATGTCACAGTGTGTGACAGTCACATAATACACATTTTCCCTGTCCAGTCCCTACTGTGCCATATCGATATGTGATTGGTTTTGCTGCTACAACTGTCTTCCATTGACATACCCTTATCTGCTGTACATTAGGTTGTTTCACCTTTTTCTGTGTTCATTCCTACAATTCATCTGTGTGTCTCTGTTCAATACACACGCTTCCCTTGAGTGTTTATTTTATATGTCAGTCCATGTACCCTTACAGACCATTTACACAACTCCAGTACAGAACATCAGGAATGGAATTTCACAATACTCTGCACTGTATACACTGTCCTGAACTGTGTTTGGACCATATACTTAACCGTCATACCTCTCAACTATCCAGATTTTCACAGAATGTTCAGATTTTTGCCTTATAAATCTTTTGATGTGTTCCTTATCAAATTTGTGGTTTACTGCCATATCACTGGGATGATCTCAGGACTGATGTGACTCTAATTACATACATTTGAGTTTCAGACTTCAAATCTTTCAGAAAATGCATCTTAACACAAACTCTTTGTTATTCTAGCACATTTCTAAAGAGCAAATATGTCAAATCTGTCCCTATTTCTGAGTCATTGTCCCCCATTATGTTGTCCTTTGCCTAGATGTCTTGCACTAAGACATTGAGAGCTATGAATACTATATTCTGTTAAGCCTTGGCAATCATTGTGGCATTCCTCACAAAAACGCGGACCTTCAGTACTCTGACCAAAACAGGATTGCTATGTGTTTTCACTTACACAGTTTCCTGTCTGGCAACACTGTTGCCAGCCACGAAACCTCAGTTCTTTACATTTAAACAGAGTGTATGCCATCAATATGCAATGAGCGCTGCTGTTTCCTGCCCATCACAGCGCACACATGTAAACTCCATGTAGGTTTTGTGCAAATCCTGCACAGAGTTTAGTGAATCCCTGTGCTTTTTTTTGCTCTATATCCCCCCATTATGTTAGATAAGACCCATGACACTGATGTGATTATCACATAATCTCTAAGAGTTTTAGTCAGTTTCTCTGATAGGTAGTAAATTTAGGATTTTGTCATAATTTGTATGAATTCTTATGAATGTGTTTTAACTTTAAAGTATTTGTTTGACTGTTACTCATTTTAAAATGTTCTGAAGATTTAACATCCAATGGATCTTAGCACTTTCAAGAAGGCTCCTTTAAATAGTACTGAAGCATTTTTCTATGACTTACAAACAACTAAAAATGTGTTTAGTCTAATGCAACTCAAATAATTCAAAACAGAAATGATTAAAAGTTTAACTGGAGAATAAAATATAAAATAAAAACTTGAAAGTAGTCTGTGTGCAGTAAAATAAGCTGTTAACTCAAGTGAAACTTGAAGGAGAGTCTTAAACATTGAATGTCAGCAGAGATGTACATCAAGAGTGCTTTCAAAGAAGCATATAAGCTACAAGTGTGTGCAGTCTCTGTCTTAAGTATGTGGAAGAAATTTCAATTAATGTACTTATCGTTTTACCTTTCTGTTGCTGAAATCAGTTGAAGTTATAATTTTACTAAAAAGGCAGAGAGGAAGAGATAAATCTTACTGGTCTTAGGTATCCCAGGGTAAGTGCATTAGTTTTAGTGAATGATAGAAGGAAGGATTTAACTGTAGACAGCTAGATCATTAAAGAACCTATCTTCTTATCAACTTTTTGGACTTTCTATGCTGTTATTGCCTGCAACCATTTTTTTACAATGGGCCCTTTAGAAGGGATTTTAGAGTGAGCCAAGATCCAGTAATCAACCAAAGAGTTTAGAGTTACAGCCTGAAAGAACAGAGTAAAATGGGATAGTGGGCTAAGATTCATCCAAAGTGTGAGGATTAGAGCACATACTCTGTGTGTGTATGAACTTATTTACAGGTGTTATTCAGATCCACAAACAGCTTCCAGTGACCCTAGAGCAAAAGGGTTCCATTAGAAATCTCGAACATTCAAAAGTTCGAGCCTCATATGGTTGACACCATATGAGCGAACTTTTGAAAGCTCGCAAGTTTCAATGGAGATCGCCGTAGGGAATATTTCCCTTTACTTCAATGTAGTGTGATCTCAGAGTTGGTATATTTAAGTAGTGGGGGGTGTGGGGGCACAGCCCCCCATGTTGGGGGTGCAGGGGGGGCTTGCCCCCCTGCCCAGAGCATTAAGGTAAGTTTTTTTTTTTTTTTTTTTATTATGTGTTCAAAGTTTTGAAACTTCGGTCATATGGTGTTGATCATATGAGAGTCCATGTTTTAAACCTTTGAGCATATAATATAGACCTGAGCAAAATACTGAGACAAAAAGGGAGCAAGAACTAGCATACCATAATTTTTCACACAAGTTTATAATATAAGCTCATTAATACTTTAAAGCATGCATGCTGTTTGAAGAAACCAATCAACATAATCATTGTAAATCCTGGATTATGTACATAAATAAGTTTGATAACCGTGCCTAAAGTGAGTATCACTGCAGCTACCAGAAGTGGAAGCAGTCACAGGTGTGTTTTCTCTATGTTACAAATTCTCTTTAAGCACTGTTCCTGTCTGAATTTATGCAGCTTAAGTTCAGACATCAACAGTGCTTAAATAGGAGAATTTGTAACAAATTAAAAACACATTTGTGACTGCTGCCAGTTTGGGTAGCTGTGACTTTTGTCAGTCAGGTAGCTGGTGCAGTAATACTAATTTCTGACACATTTTCTGGCTGCCAAACTGACAGTGGTCACAATTACTGTATTACAGATTCTGCGGAACTGGTGCTGTTGCTGTCCAAAGGTATGATGTACATTCAGACAGTGATGACATTTAACAGAAGAACAATACTGGGGAAGGTGGAGCATAAACCACTATGTACTATGCAAGCATCAGCACAAACATGCTGAATACATGAGCAGTGCAAGTTTTAGATGTCTTGTCTAGAGATTCCATGGAGAAACACTAAAGGCCATTTATACAGTAACATTATTTAGAAAGGGTAAGACATGTTTTCCTTAAATAAAATTGTGTACCAGCAATATTTCAGGAAAAGGAGTGGATAATTCTAGATTTGCCCATGGTTGACTTTATTTGGAGATTCATGATCAAACCACGCTAGCCTTGGATAAATCCATCATTAACCAAACCTAGTAATGGATTATTGCTGAAATACATTCCAAAATGACAAAATGTCTATCTCTAACTACTCCCATTAACTTCCCAATAGTTTAGACTTGGAGGATGCAGTTCAGTATAATATAATTTATACTACTACTACTACTACTGATATTTGTTGCAGGATTATGCACTTGCTTTGGTGCTGTCTTTTAATAGCTGCAGTAATCTTTCATTTCCAGTATTCCATAATGAAGGCTTCATATTTTAATAGTATGTGCATTGGCAGTACCTGCAGGACTCATTAGTAAACAGATTGAATTCACTACTTCTTATGGATCTTTCTTCTATGGTTATATACTACATCCAAACACATTCATAAACTGTCTCATATCAAAAAGAGATGTGGGAAAATATTTTGTATTATAGAGCAATCATTTTCAGTAATGTTACAGTAAAGGTTGACTTTCATGTGTGTGTATATAATAGAAATTCTGATTTCCAGTCCCCATGTACAGAGTCTTAACCAATCATTGGTGTACATAATATGCAGAAGTAATGCCTTCTCATATGTGACTACAGACTAAAATATTTCACACTGTGACCAGTACCTGGCCATTTACTGCACAATTTCATTTATAACATTTGGTACAAGACAAGTTAGGGATTTTTCATGGAAAAGGTGTTATATGAGTACTACAAGCAAAGTACAGCTAACATACAACCAACCATCTTCCGACAATTACTACATAAAAAAATTAAAGGTGATGGTAATTATACTGCAAAGAAACATTCCTCTTGCATGGCACTGGAAACACAACCATTTGTTTATTTTACTTATTTATTGCAATTTGATAACCAAGTAAGTGGTCTAGTCAATGACCATTTTCAACCAAGTGTCAGACTCCAAATGAGAAATGGTACAAAAGCATAGGCAGTACACAGATGGCATATTTACAGTAAAAGTATATATTTTTTGCTCCTCTTAGGATGTTGCCTAATGATTTCTCTACCTGCATTCATTTGGCTCATTCATTCCAAGGGCTTTACAGTAAAAGTATTGAGAAAAGATTTACAATATTCATAGGAGTTATTGCCACATCCTTTATGTATATGATTACTCATATTAAATATTACAAGGAAGGACTTCCAAGATGGCAGCACATTGAGTAACAGTTTAACTCTAGCTCTTCCAGTGTGAAAGCAGAAACACATCAGATAAGGCCAGTAGACGTTTGTGTTTATGGGTAAATTTCAGTAACTGGCTAATAAGTGTACTCCCTAGATGCCTGGAAAAAAAATACAGAGCTCCTGGAAAAAGTCAGCTACAAAAAGTGAGGAAGAAACACAGACTGCAGAAAGTTCTGCAGCTGTTCAGCAAAAAATCAAAGCAACCTCTAGACATGACTTCCAGTAACCGACAGAAAGATATAAGACAACTGCACACAGACCTAGATAAAATAAACAAAACGCTGACTGAGTATATCAACACAAACAACAAAAGGCTGAAAAAAATGGAAGAAGCTTCAGATATTTCAGATGAGGTGATAAGGCTGCAAAAAATCAAAGGTTGAAATGAAGAAAAGGCTGGCTGAATATGATACTGTTCAGGAAGAGGTGTTTCAAAAATAATAGAATTAGAGCACAGAGCACATAGGGCAAACCTGAGATTACCAGAGAAGCTGGAAGGAACAGACTGCATTAATTTTATAAAAGCACAAATAAGCAACTGGACTGGTATTCCACAGCAGGAGTTGTTAGTTGAAAGGGCACATCTTGCGTATGCTCCAAACTTGGCTATGAGAAAGCAGCCAGCTGTCTTCAAGGTATTCTTTCCTGGAGGGACAAAATAATTTTTTGATGAAGTACATGATAAGGAGGAAATACAAAAGTTTGTCCAACAAAAAGTGAGATGTGAAACAGAAGGAGATTTTGCTTTTTGTTCTTCTGGTAATAAAAACCACATAGAGACTGTACCTGTGAAACCTTTTCCACTGTTTCAATGGAAAATGTTGGAGAGAAGGAAGGGAGCACGAGAGTTCACTAGAAGCATCGAGAGTACATTGGAAATGAAGCAGAGACAGGATTTGGGAGATGGAGATGAAAGTAATAAAACCAGTAACTTAATGTGACAATGTGGGATTACAACAAAATTATATTTGTGAAATATGACAAAACAAGAAATTCTGGAAATATTGGACTTTTTCAGAATTTATTGGACTTGTGAGGGACTGTAAAGTATATGCCCTACTTCGTGTCATTAATGTTTGGAAAATGCTTTGGAGAGGGGAAGATGGGGAGAAAGTTAACTATAAGTAAAGAAAACATTTTTTTCTTAATAGTACTATTTTTGTGGTGTATGTAATTGTAAGTGTAATGGGGATTATAAGTAGGGGTTGCTGTTCTTTTTTTCTTTCTTTCTCCCTTCTCTCTTTTTTTTGTTCAGTTTTAAGAAATAAAAATGTAGGCATTGCAATGTTAAAAAGCCTTGTTAAAAGAACATGAGAAAAAAAAAATGAATGTGCTTTTTCTCATACTTGCATGGGAGAGTGACTGGTTTAAGGACTTAGATTGATTTAGTAACAAGTTTTAAGCAAGTAAATGAAAAAGAATATTGAATATTATGATGCCTTTTTTTCTAGCAAAAGAATGTATGCTTAGTAGCAATTCTGTATCTGGCCCTCATGTCTCCATGGAAGCAATCTGATAATGAGAAATTGACTGTCATGTTCTCATGCCTCCATGGAGACAATCTGATAATGAGAAATTGGCTGTCTGGTTCTCATGCCTCCATAAAGACAATCTGATAAAGAGAAATTGGTTGCATTCTGGTGGAAAGTGATTGCCTGTGGAAAAAATGAAAAGAGAAACTTACTAGGAGATAATGTTCTCTGAAAGCATTTAGGGGGTTCCCAGCTGGGAGAGCTATAAAGATAAGATAAAGCCAGTTAGCACTTCATAGAAGCACATGCGGCACCATGCACCTTAGCATGGATAACCTTTCTTTTTTTGGTTAACTTAAGTCTGCAATGTGGCTGCCAATTTATAGGATCATAAGAAGTTACTAGGCTATTGGCCCCGAGGCCCTTGCAAGCCTAGCCAAGAATTTAGCCCATTTTCCAAAAAGTCAGCACCCTATGCCACTGCCCACAGCAGGGATACAGGTGGAATCCCAGGGGTGTATTTTCTGTTCCCCATCCAGTTATTCAGGTTGTGCTTAAAAAGTTTTAATGAGGTACTCTGCTTTACATGGAGAGGGAGTCTATTCCACAAAAGAGGGGAGTCTCTGGGACACAAGAGAGGGGGGAGGTACTGGGAATGTCCTGTTTTACTGATGGGGGGACAGAGGAGTGAGGTTTTCACTGAACCTGTCTGCCAGCAGGTTGGCTATATCAACAGCATTTGTGTATGTGGTGTCCTTGACCACCAGTTCTGAGTAGATCTGGGTGCTTCCCTTGAGATTGCAGACATATGTGAAGAAGGCCTTATGACTGTCTTTAGTAGATGTGGTCAGTTTGGACTTAAATTTTGCTTTGGAGGATTTCACTAGTGTTCTTATTTGTTTGCACAGGCTAAGGAGAGATTGCTTTCAATTAGGTACCTGCTCCTTCTTGGTCCTGGACAGCAATTTTTTTCATTTTATTTTGCAGTTTATTTATTGTAGATGTCCACCAGACAGGTTTACTCTTCCATGAGGAGGAGGATTTCATCCTGTCTGGTATTCCTGATTCCATGCAGCTATATAAATGCACATATAGTACTTTAGTGTAGGTTTGGACATATCTGCCACTTCCTATAGAGGGGGAGGGGGCTGTGAAGCTGTTTATACCTTCCCTCAGAAGGTTGTAATCAGCTCTGGAGAAGTGTTTTTGTTTGACCCAAGCTGGGGGGGGGGGGGGGTCAGGGGAGAAAGTGACTTCAAAAGTGACTGCTTTGTGATTGGATCTTACCAGGGATGAGGACACTGTAGGGATACTGCAGTGGTTACTCATGTTGGTTAATACCAAGTCCAAAATATTTTCACCTCTTGTGGAGGTGTCAACCAACTGGTCTAAGGCATTTGCATTGACAAAATCAAGGAATATCTGGGCATTTGTGTTTTAGCATGAGTTTTTCTTCCAATCTATGACTGGATAGTTAATGTCACCCTGGATCAGGGTAAATGGTTGAATCTTGATAGATACAAAGAGGTCCAGATGGGTGGAGTGGGCATCTTCAGTCAGAGCTGGAGGCCTATAGCTAGGTAGCGATGATTTGAAAAGGGGTCTTGTCAATTGTTAGGTGCACCTGGAGTGTTTCCTGTGCATCATACCGTTTGATCAGCCTAGAGGAATGTATGTATTTTATCTATATTGCAACTCCACCTCCTTTTTGTTTTGCTGCCCATGGTTTGGGGTCTGAATGAATGAATGATGGGATGAGTTACCCATTATGGCTGGGATGCTCTCCACAGCTTTGAACAAGGTTTCTGTGACTGCACGTCAGCTTCTTCCAGGGTTAAGAATGCTTACAATGAGTGCAGTTTAATGTCTAGATCCTAGAGTTTAGCAGCATGACCTTTAATTTAAGTTTTGATGAAATTTTCATGTTAGTAGTTTTGACCTCATGGCACTGCCTAAAAAGGCACTACTGGGGAGGCAAGAGCCTTTGCCAGGAGCCCGAAGCCCAAGGGAGACAGATGCAGGCCATCTCTGGCACAGTGGTTTCTCAATCATGTCATCCCAGGCAGTCAGGTACTTGATCCTTGGAATGACACCAGAAACTAAGCCAATTCTTAAAGTCATTCTTTTTCTGTTTGTATTGAGGCATCATTCTGGGTGATGGTAGAATGCTGCTTAAGGCTAGGAGCATACCTGGCTGGGACACATACTCAAGGAACTCGATCATGTCTCTCTTCATATAGTCCAGGCAGGTATGTATTGCTACATTATATAACCTACACAATGTTACATAATTATCCTATTCCTGCCCACTTTCTTTAAACACCTTTATTAAACCCTCATTTACAACATAAGCAATCATACATTTATATAAATGAAAAACCACACAGACACAATCCTAGTTGCAAGCATTTTACATCACAAACCATACTGACACACTCCCAGTTGCAAACATTATACATCACTTATCTACCCAATTTTCACTCAAACATTACACAGCTCATTTAAGTCCTGTCTTCTTTTAAACCGTAATTCTTCCCCTGTAAGTATTTTCTCACAATTCCCATTGTATTCCTGTGTAGTTTGCTCCTACCCTTTTCTAAAGATCTCAGTTCCAGTTATTTTATCTCTTTTACTATATTCACTATTTCTAATATAGTAGGTTTTGACTTCCATTTTCTAGTAATTGCTTTTTCGCCAGCCACCATAATTAGATGCAGCAAGGCCTTACCATGTCTAGGCAATTCAGATTCTGTATCATAGTTCAGAAAAATCATCTCTCTCATCACACCAATCCACCCACCCAGCATCTGACAGTGCATCCTATAGGGAATCTGTAAAGTCTGCCAACCCACTGCACTCCCAGAAAATATATTCCCAAGTACCTCTTTCTTCCCCATCACACCTCCAACATGTGCTGTCTACCCAAGGAAAAAATCTCTGGAGTCTACTTGGGATCTGGAAGTATCTATATAAACAATTCCAAGCAAAAATCCTAAATCTTCTAGATTTTGTTGCATATTTGGGAGACACATATATCCTCCCATTGTTTCTTTGTGAATTACTTATCCAATCCTCTTCCCAATCCTTTCTAACCTCCTCCGAATTATTTTTATAGATACCATGCAATATTTTATATGCTCTACTAATTATTTCTTTTTTAATGGCAGCTTCTGTTCTAGATAATACTAAAAACTCTATCAGTGCTTGGTTTTTAATTTAGGACCCCCTTATTTCTCTTTGCCTATACCTTCCCTATCAAGGATTGATAGAGTAATCTCTAATTTGAGTCCAAATAAATTCTTGGCCTCTTCCCATTCTATCACCTTTCCCTCTCAAGTTATTTGTTCTTAATACCTTGGTTCCTTTGCCAGTTTTCTCCAATAAAATTCCAGCCCCCTCTGGTCTATTGTTTATAGCCATAATTGCAATCATCCCTACTGTCAGAATCTCCTTTCTATATTCCCGTATTGAGTTTAGTTCTTAGAATACTTTCTACTACTTTATGAATATACTATTCTATATGATTATTGTTATTCTCCTTAAAGGCCTCCATCCAAAATTCCAGTATCTCCTTGTTTCTTCAGCTTTTTCATCATCATCCATTTCCACTTTGACACAAGACAAAAATTCTCTACCAATTTAGGTGGAACCTCATGTAAATGGAATATTTCTGCATTACAAAAGAGGAAATCTCTGCCAGTTCCTTACATCAGCTTGCAAGAAATGGACCATCATATTTAACACGGCTGAGAAGCTCTCACCACCAAAAGAATGAACAGTACAAATTTGTCATTTCAGGCAGTATATGCAATATATGGAAAGAAAAGGAGCAGTGGTATTGCTGGAACTGAATTCACACTCATGTCTTGATTAGTACCTTTATTTGGTGGACCCCACTTTCACAGAATCTCACCAAGACAACAGGGATATTTAAACTATTTTACATACCATGGAGAGGAATAGTTAAAGACAGCTGGGTGCAGAGAATCCAGAATTAAAAAAGTGCCCAATCTTGCTGTACACACTGGTGCCAGGACAGGACAAAAACGGCAATCCAGAATTCAAGACAGAAACATTCCTGCAATAGTGCTGGGCCAGGCTCTGGGGGAAAAAGGCCAAGTTGGGAGTAGCCCATAAAAACTGACAGGCCAAAAATAGCAATAAAGATGACACACAATGAAGACATTATGTATTCTTACTATTATGCAAGAATTAAATTTTACACCAACAGGAATTCTGCTACATTGGCTAAATCATACAAACCAGCTAAATAAAAAAAAATATGAATAGGAGAAATATCCCCAGTTCATCTCCGCCACTTTTAAATCACAACCCGTGGACAGGTATAACCTTCAGAAAGTCCCCAAAGGGTACAAGATCTTCAAAAAGTAACTGGGTAATGGGGTCACAAGAGCTTGACTTTCACATAAGCATCTTGCCATCTTTTATTTATGATTTGCCCACTAATTCAGCAAGAAATAATAAAGTCTATTGCTCAAAGGCAGACCTGCAGCATCATAATTTCTACTTTGTTGCTAAGAGGTTACTGCAAGACCAAAGTCTCAGAACAGACCCAGGTTCTCTGGGGTAGACTGAAAGCAGTTCCAGTTACTTTAAGTACCTGCCCATTTGTCTTTCAGATCATTTTTAATCCTTGCTGCAAAGAGCAATAGCCCTGCAAATCAGTGCCTATGAAGGCTGTTTTTACAACAGCCACACAACCATAAAGATGGCAAAGTAAAAGCTAGAAATATTAACAGTACGTTGATCTCTCCTATCCTGCTCATAAAAAAAGTTACCACTGTAGATAAAGTGGAAAAGGAAATGCACAATGCCAACTGTTAAAAGCCATGGATTCCAACCTTCAAAATCTAGGAGATTTGTGACTTGTATTAAACTTTAAAGTCTGATGTGACTTGTTGTGAGACAAGGTAGCTAGAGAAAAGGCCAGAACATATATGGGGCTTTGCAAGGAACTACAGATGACATACCCCAGTGGGCAATCTGCATCATTAGGTCCCAGAAGATAATAACCTGAAGGAGATTATCCTTCAGGGAAGGGTTTGTGCCAGAACCCTGTTAGATTTACAGAAATGTCTTCTAGGTATGACACTATCCTGCAGTACAGAGACCAGACAAAGCTGAAAGGATGGCACCAGCTGCAGAAAGTTTACCAATGACAGAAAGGAGATCTTTGAAAGCCACTAGAATGTTGTTGTTTGTCTTTCGGCTTTCCCCGGTTAGGGGTCGCCACAGCGGAACTTCGGTCCGCTAATGATTGGCAGTTGTTTTTATGGTGTCGTGTTGCTAGCCCAATGCCCAACCTTCAATGAAGGCATGTCCATTAAACGCACGTCTTTCGAATGCCCACTCGACCACGGGGAGGACATGCAGACTCCACACAGAAGGCACTCCCAACCCAAGCTGAGAGAATCGAACAGAGAACCTCTTGCTGTGAGGCAACAATGCTACTGCAAAGCCACTAGAATCTGTGTAAATAAAGGCAGAGAAAGTTATCCCACAGGCACACCAAGTGCTTAAGCTGATGCATGGATGGTCCATGGTCAGAGCTAGCTTTCAACCAGAGGTTGGATATGTAGAAGTAACAGCAGTATCAGCTGCATTCCTTTCCAACATGTTTGGCACCTTAAATCCCAAAAACACTCCTCAAGCACCTCAGCAGGAACTGAGGCACCCTGCTTTAAAGAAATCATGACAAGAGCTAAAGGAGTCTTGTAGTAGGAGAGCATAGCTAGTCGTAAAAGCAAAAAGGATTAAGAAACAGAGAAAACAGAGAAAAAATAGTTTAATTTAAGGAAATATGTTTTATTCTTCTTACTGGCTTCCAAAGATTTTTTTCCTATCAAATTAAGAAGGTCTCTCTCTGACAGTCTCACTTATATAGACTAGACCTAACAAGAGGAATCATCTTCCTCAAGACAAACTACACAAAAGGGAAATATGTCCACAATGAAAACTAGTATCTTACAAGAGGACAGCAACCTATTTGTTCCTATTAGGAGGGTAAAACTTCAATAATTGAAGAGTTACGTAGTTTTATGTATTAGTATTAAATTAATAGGCTTTGGGGGGGTATTGGGGTATTTTTTGAGGGCTTTCAATAAAACAAAAAGTTTTGTAAAATGTGATATAGTTTCAAATGGATATGACAAGAAACAACTATATAAAAGTTCAACCTGCCAAACAGTGTATGCGTGTAACACAAAAGCTGGAACTAGACATTTAACCAAAAAGGTGTTATACATAAAAGGTGGGAATAATAATTTTTAATTCAATTATGCTTTCTGTAATGTCTTTAAATGTCAATAATCTAACTGATAAATACAAAAATAAAGATTACTGAACTATATTAAAAAATGTAGAGTGCATATAGCTATGTTACAGGAGACACACTTGGAAAAAACTGAACATGTATATTTGAAAAGGAAAGGTTTTCAGGATGGTTATTCAGTGGAATATCTGGGACAAAGGAAAAGATGAGTATTTATATTAATTGCAAGAGGAGCTCCAACAGTGATAGAAAAGGATAAAAAGATAATAATGACAGATTTGTAGTGCTAAGCAGCTAATGGCAAGGGAGGAGGATTACACTTGCATGTTTTTGTATTTCACCTAAAACTACTATGATGGAGCTTAAGAAAATTCTTGGAGAAATAATCAGTTTTCAGCAAGGAATATTACTTATAGTTGGGGACTGGAATTTGATTTGCAGTAGGAAAGATGTGTCTTGTAGGCCCAGAAGGGAAAATATAAAACAGGAGGGTAGATTTTTGAAGAAATTTGTGAAAATATTTGGCATGGAAGATGTAAATTCAGTGATAGGAGTTCAGAGTGAATTTACACATTATTCCCCAAGATATAAAAACTGGACTAGGCCAGACAGAATTTACATTTCACAGGAACATGTGCATTTAATTGAAGGTCTTGATACACACCCAATAACTGTTTCATATCATGTGCCAATAATAACTAAGATAGAAACACAGGGTAATGAAATACAAATGAGACGCTGGCGCTTTCCTACTTATCTGTTGAAAAGAGAGGAATTTAAGGAATAGGTAGTGGAGATTATTCAGGAGCTATTTAGCAGGACATAAATTATTTCTGAAAATATAGCGAGGGAGTGGGATAAAATTAAGGTGGAGTTTAAAAATATGGCAGAAATAAAAGAAAGTGAGATATGGTTAAGAAGTAACAACAATTATTTAGAAGGACTGACAAATGTTAAAGTATTGCAAAATAGGGGGAATCTCACAGAACAAGAAGAGGATCAACTGCAGAATGGTAAGCAGAAAATAAGGGATTATCTCGATAATATACACAAGTTTAGAAAGATTGCTTTTAAGCAACTGTTTTTTGATAACACTAGAGCATAAAAACTTTTAGCACAATGAGTCAGGCAACAGAAAGTAGAAACAGCTGTCGCCAAGATTAAGAAGCCTATAACAAGAAAGCTAACAAGAGATCCTGAAGAGATATTAGAAATATTTCAGAAATTTTATGAAAGTCTGTACAAAGCAGAGAAATATAGAAATCAAGAAAAGATACACATGGAAATGTTTATGGAAGAATTAAATATGCCAAGCTTAGCTTTAGATGAAGCTCATTTTCTAACGGTTAGGATAGGAGGAGATGAGATAAAAATCGTGATGTATAAGCAATCTATAGGAAAGTCCCCAGGAATAGATAGTATTCCCGTGGAAGTTTGGAAGCTAGGAGGGAAAAAATGATAAAGATCTGGAAAGTTTTAACAACAGTATTTTTTAAGAAGAGGAGAAGTGCCAACATCCTGGAAGAAAACAGTGGTAGCTGTAATACCTAAAGAGGGTAAAGATCCATCAGAGCCAGCTTCATACTGGGCCATTTCTGGATGGGTCTATATTAGAACATCGAAGTTTCAAAACTTTGAATGTTCTAATTTCGACCCCTATTCAGCAAAAGCTGAAAATATCCTAGGGAAAGAATTCGGTTGTCCATTTCTGTTGCTTCGGCATTTTTAGCGCTGTGGTGGAAAGTTACGGGTCAGGTTCAAGTAAGTGTGTGATTGAGTGTGGGTTAGGTTAGTTAGGGTGCGGGTTAGGTATGTGTGCGATTGTGTGGACGTGAGGGTTAGGGCGGGTTAGGTGAGTTAGGGTTAGGGCACGGGTTAGGTATGTGCAATTGTGTGTATGTGAGGGTTAGGGCGGGGTAGGTGAGTTAGGGTTAGGGCACGGGTGAGGTGAGTGTGTGATAGTGACGGACCTTAGGGTTTGGGTTAAGGTAAGTGGATAGTTAGTGGTGTGTGTATAGTTTAGTGTAGGGTTAGGTGTAAGATTTTAGGTGTATGTGTGTGGATTGCTGTTTGTTTGGTGTGCTTGTGTTGTTTGTATGTGTTTTGGAACAGCAAATATTTTCCCTAGGAAAAAATTCGCTGTTCTGTATGTTCAGTGTTTTCGGCTTTCACTGAATAGGAGTCGATATTAGTACATTCAAAGTTTTGAAACTTCGATGTTCTAATATAGACCCTTTCTAGACTAAACTATGATCATGAAGTGTTTGTGTCTATAATGGCTAAAAGAATGGCAAAGGTAATGCCAAAATTGATAGATATGGAACAATGTGGTTTAGTGGAGGGGAGGCAAACACTGGACAACATTAACAGAACACTGATAATCCAGAGGGAAGTAGAATGTAAGAAAATACCATTGTTGTTGGTGGGTCTTGATGCAGAGGAAGCATTTGACTGAGTAAGCTGGGACTTTATGAGCTGGGCAATGGAAGCATTTGCATTTCCTGAACAAAATCTAAGGTTGATTAGCAGGATATATGAGGGATCAGAGGTGCAAATTAAACTGGGTGGGTTCCTCTCAGATAATTTCTGCTTGAGCAGAGGAACCAGGCAGGGTGTCCTCTTTCCCCTTTGTTATTGCATTATATTTAGAACGATTGGTAAAGAAAATAAAAGACTCAGAAATTCAAGGATATCATTGGTATGGTAGTCAAGAAAAGCTGGCTGTATTTTCAGATGAGATTATTTTATACCTGAGAAAACCAGAAATAGACATTACAGGGTTGTAGAACATTTTGAGACAGTTTCAAATCTTTTTGGGATACAAAATTAATGAATATAAAACAAAGGTAATAGCAGTAAATTATGTATCCACATATGATTTGGTTCAGCAATATCCATATTTATGTGGACATGATAAAATGAAGTATTTAGGAGTATGGATTAAAAATTATTCTGGTGTGGCAGCTAAGGATATGTGGGAAGAGACTAAACAAAAGATAATATAAAAACTGAGAAAATGGAACATTTGTTATATGGATATGGATAGTAAGATGCAAGCAGTTGAAATATTTTAGTCCCATTAGTCTTATATACAGGTCAGGCATATTTTTATCAATCAGAGGAGAAGGTGTAGATAGCAATTAATAAAGAGCTTATGGACTTTATCTGGAAGGGGAAGACAGCAAGAGACAAATAGGATAAGCCAATTCTTCCAATATAATGGGAGGATTAAGATTACCTGATCTGAAAGGGTATTTCAAAGCTACACAGGTAAGGCTCCTATACATAGCGCAAGCAGAAAATTAGGGTTCCTATCAGCTGACCGAAGACGCAGGTTAGCAAATGCGACTTGGTCGAGCTGTAAATGCCAAAATGGCAAAATATCGAAGTGGCATGTAAGCAAATTCTTTCCCTGGGAAAGTATTTGCTTGGCCGCTTCAGTAGTTTGCTGTTTTCGGCACTGTAGTGCGGTCTCGGAGTTGGTATATTTAAGTAGGGGGGGTGTGGGGGGCACAGCTTCATGTATTAAAGTGTTTTCTTTTTTTTTGTTGGAACAGCGATTCCCTTGGGAAAAAAAATCGCTGTTCTGACAGTTCAGTTTTGTAAACTTTTGCTTACATGGGGTCGATTAATCACTGTTCGCTAACCTAAGCATTCGGTGATCTAATATAGACCAGAAAATCATAATTAAAAGTGAAAAGGGATGATAGTGAAACAGGAGGAAGCTCAAGAAACAAGGAGAGACTGAGCTTTTGGATGCAGGCCATTAAGGAGAATAACGATAAATCATACAGAATATTATATCTATAAAGTAGCAGAAAGTATTATAAGAACTAATCCAAAACAGGAATGGAGGAAAGAGATTCTGCCAATAGAGTTGACTGCAATTAGGGATGTAGACAATAGGCAAGAGGGGGCTGGAATTTATTGAAGAAAACTGGCAATGGAACCAAGGTACTGGGAGTCACTAACTAGAGAGGGAAAGATAGAACGGGAAGATGCCAAGAATTTATTTGGACTGCAGGTTAGAGATTTCCTTCCCCTTTCAAAGACTGATATCACAGCTTAGGAAAGAGAAAGAAATAGGGAAGTTCTAAATGAAAGGCCAGCACTGCTAGAATTTGTAGTAGAATCTAGAATAGAAGCTGTCATTAAAACAGGAATAATTAGTAGAGCATATAAAATATTGTATGATAAATGTAAGAATCAATCAGAGGAGTTTAGTAAGGATTGGGAAGAGAGATTCAATAAGCAATTCACAAAGAAACAATTGAATGATATATGTATGTTTCCCAAACATGCAACAAAATCTAGAAGATTTAGGATTTTTGCTTGGGAAATATTTACATAGATATTTTTATACTCCAAGTAGACTCCAGAGAATTTTTCCTCAAGCAGAAAGCAAACATTGGAGGTGTGATGGGTAAGAAAGAGGTAATTGGGAACATATTTTCTGTCAATGCAGTGAGTTGGCAGACTTTAAGGATTCACTGCAGGATGTACTGTCAGAGAATCTGGGTGGGCAGATTGGTGTGATGAGGGAGATGATTTTTCAGAGCTATGATACAGAATCAGAATTGCCTAGACATGGTAAGGCCTTGCTGTGTCTAATTATGGTGGCTGCCAAAAAGCAATAACTAGAAAATGGAAATCAAAATCTAAACCAACTATGCTAGAAGTAGTGAATACAGTAACAGAGATAAAACAACTGGAATTGACATCTTTAGAAAACAAAAACTATACTAGAAGTAGTGAGTTTAGTACTAGAGATAAAACAGCTGGAATTGAGATCTTTAGAAAAGGGTAGGAGAAAACTACATAGGAAAAAATCGGGAATTGCAGGAACATTACATACAGGGGAGGAATGAGCTTTAAAAGGAGACAAGACTTAAATGAGCTATGTAATGTTTGACTGAAAATGATTAGGTAAATTAAAAGTGATGTATAATGTTTGCAAATGGGAGTGTGTTAATATGGTTTGTGATGTAAAATGGTTGCAACTAGGATTGTGTCTCTGTGGTTTGTTTTCATTTATATAGGAAAAAACACACACTACATGGTGGAACAAAGTGTCCCTACATCCAAAATCAAATCCAATTAACCTCAATGAAAATGTAAGGGACGCAGGCATGGCCAACATTACATCAAGGAGTTTAAGGAAAAACAAGACAGAAATACATAAGCGCTTTCATGCCAAAACAAATGGCGCTTCTCAGATCCTAAACTACAATACTACCATTTCTTCATTGATACAGCCTAATATCCAGTGATAAAACTCCAAACACATCACATGTTAAAATCAAAGAGATCATCAGCAAATGATAAATGGCAAAAATCTGTCCAATCCACTTAAAAGGAGGTGTAGTTACAACAGAATCCATTCATACTTCTATGCAGCACACTCATTGGATAGCTTGAATTTAAACTCCTTGTTTTAAACATTGGCCATGTCAGTGTCCTTTATGTTTTCATTGAGGTTCATTGAATTTGTTTTCATGTATATAGATGTATGATTGCCTTTGTCGTTAAGTGATGGTTTAAAAAAGATGTTTCTTGTTTAAAAAGGGGAGGGCAGGAAATGAATAATTTATGTAATGTTGCTTAGGTTATATAATATATATAGCAATACATGTGAAGTATAATATTTGTAAATGTGAACTTGTTAATACAGCTTGATTACTTTTATATAAATGTAAATTTGCCTATGTCACAAGTGATAATTCAGTAAAAGTGTTAAAAAATAAAACTCAGCCTTTAAAGCACTTTTAAAACAGCAATAGGGTGGTGGAACAAACCAAGATGCATACTGAAACCTTACCATCTCCATATTTCATTACTGTTTTGTTAATGACAGCTCCATAAACTCTACCACTGTCAACAATATATATAAACAAAATACTCAATCTTAAGAGCATAGAGCCAATAAACACTGCCTTAGGCTATGATCAACAACAATCATGCTTGGACTTCCAAATGGCCACACATTAAGTAACTGCTTGTTTCCAACTCTCCCAGTGTGAAAACAGAAATTCAGCAGAGGAGGCCAGTAGACTTGTGTTTATAGGTTAATTTCAGTAACTGGCTAATAAGTAAACTGCTTGGATACCAGGAATAAAGAAATACAGAAGACCTGGAAAAAAAGTATCTACAAAAAGTGAGGAAGAAACATTGACTGGGAAGAGTCCTCAGCTGTTCAGCAAAAAGCAATGCAACCTTCAGAAATGACTTCCATTAACCTACAGGAAGATACAAGACAACTGCATATAGACTTGGTTAAAATAAACAAAACACTTGTTTGTGTCTTTCGGCTTTTCCTGGTTAGGGGTCGCCACAGCGGAACTCCAGTCCGCTAATGATTGGTAGTGGATTTTTACGTACCGGGTTACCAGCCCTGATGCACATCCTTCAACGAAGGCATGCCCCATTCACATATGCCTCCACACAGAAGATGCTCTAGCTGAGAATCGAACAGGACAACGTCTTGCTATGAGGCTACAATGCTACCGCAGCACCACCACCACAGTAAAATAAACAAAACACTGATGGAGTATATCAACACAAACAACAAAAAGCTGAAAAATGGAAGAAGCTTTAAACAGATATTCAGATGATGATAATGCTGCAAAAATCAAGGTATTCGGAGCAAATAACTAGATAGGGAAAGATGATAGAATGAAAAGACACCATGAATTTATTTGGACTGCATGTTACTGATTGCCTTCCCTGTCAGGGATTAATACCCGAGTATAGGCAAAGAGAAACAAATAGGAGGTCCTAAATGAAAGACCAGCACTGGTAGAGTTTTTAATAGAATCTAGAACAGAAGCTGCCATTAAAAAAAGGAATAATTAGTACAGCATATAAAATATTGCATCATAATTATAAGAATCAATCAGAGGAGGTGAGAAAGGATTGAGAAGAGCAATTCACAAAAAAACAATGGATGGATATATGTATGTCTGCCAAATATGCAACAAAATCTAGAAGATTTAGGATTTTTGCCTGGAAATGTTTACATACATATTTGTATGCCCCAAGTACACTCCAAAGAATATTTCCTTAGTTAGACATTAAATGTTGGAGGTGCAAAGGGGAAGAAAGAAGCAATTGGGAACATATTTTCTGGGAGTACGGTGAGTTGGCAGACTTTAAGGATTCCCTGCAGGATGCATTGTCAGAGATGCTGGGTGGGGAGATAGGTCTGACGAGAGTGTGAAGATAGGTAAAGGCTGCCAGCCTAGCCAGATAGAATTTTGTAGATAATTCTGTCATTTGTAAATATTAATGTAAGCCGCAGGCTTGTTCTCTTAAATGTGAAAAGACTGCATTGGATATTGAACTGCAAAAATGTAACAGTGCACTCTGCTGTAACAAAGCTGACAAGTCAATTCTTTGATGTCAAAATTTGAAGCTGATATGTCTGGATGAAGGAATTCTGCCTATTGTTTTGAGGCCAGAGTTAATGGCTGGAATTTGTATGTATAATTTCGTTTATTGCTCTGGTTCCTGACCAGCTGCAAGATCAAAGGGGCCATTAACCTCTGAGTTCTGTTAGCCTGCGAACCAGAAAGAAATGATGTAATCTGAAATGAATCAGTGGTACTGTGTTATCAATTTAAGGACAGAGAGAATCAGAGCGTGAGAGCATTTTGTCTTGAGAATATCCATCATCACCAGCACTGCTTTGCTCTATATGTAAGTTATTTAGAACTGTGTTTTCTCTTAGGTATAGCTAGGAAATAGGAAGATTAGGCTAGTTTGTTTTCTGTGAAACTGTGCTTTACTGTGTGTGTATTTATTATCCTTTCCCTATATGGACGTCCCTCACTGGTGTTTGTGGTGAGGACTGAGGCTCCTTGATTGCTGGCCAGTCACGGGCATTACAGAGGGAGATGATTTTTCAGAGCTATGATACAGAATTGGAACTGCCTAGACAAGGTAAGGCCTTGCTGTGTCTAATAATGGTGGCTGCCAAAAAAAGCAATTACTAGAAAATGGAAATCAAACTCTAAACCAACTACACTGGAAGTAGTGAATATAGTAATAGAGATAAAACAACTGGAATTGAGATCTTTAGAAAAAGGGTAGGAGCAAACTACATAGGAAAAAAATGGGAATTGCAGGAATAATACATACAGGATAAGAATAAGGCCTAAAGGGCAGCAGGACTTAAATGAGATATGTAATGTTTGAGTGAGAGACTGGGTAAATTATAAGTGATGTATAATGTTTGCAACTGGGAGTGTGCCAGTATGGTTTGTGATGTAAAATGCTTGCGACTAGGAGTGTGTCGGTGTGGTTTGTTTTCATTTATATAAATGTATGATTACCTATGTAGTAAGTGATCATTTAATGAAGATGTTTCTTGTTAAGAAAAAAAAAGTAGGAATTGAATAATTCATGTAATATTGCTTAGGTCATATGATATATAGCAAAATATGTGAAGTATAATGTTTATGTTAATATAGTTTCATTACTTTTATGAATGTAAATTTGCCTATGTCACAAGTGGTAATTCAATAAAGGTGTTTGGAAAAAAAAAACAAACAACAGCCATGCTCAAGTAAGCTTCACACCAAACAGCAAAAGTACAAATACTGTCGTCCAAGGAATCCACCCATGTCGCTTCCAGAACAATGGATTTCGGTAATTTTTCATTTACTGAATATTGGCTAAGACTACTTTGTATTCAGACATATTATTTTCATCTATGGGCGAAAATTAATTTTTTAGTGTCACTACCCTTACTGTTTTTACAGTAACATGCTGTCAACAGCCATAACAATCTGACTACTAGTTTGTATGATCACACAACATCCCCTGAACTCATGACATCAAAATTAAGGTCTTGTGGTCTAATGTCTAAAACATGCTTGTAGCAATACAGTTAGCATGCAATATTACAAAACATTGGGAACAAAATATTTAGAAAACTAAAAATAATTTTAAAAAGTCCTTTTTAGCTATTCACTTTAAAAACATTGTGACGGTGGTACGGCAGTAGCGTTGTTACCTCACAGCAAGAGGTTCTCCCGTTCGATTCTCGGCTGGGCTTGGGAGTGCCTTCTGTGTGGAGTTTGCATGTCCTCCCCGTGGTTGGGTAGCATTCGAAAGACATGCAGGCGTAAATGGGTGTGCCTTCGTTGAAGGTTGGGTGTCGAGCTGGCACCTCGGCGTTTCACAAAAATCTACTGACAATCATTAGTGGACCGGAGTTCCACTGTGGCGACCCCTTACTGGCCAAAGCCGAAAGACAAACAACTTTAAAAACATTGTGATCATGTGATGCTTCCTGAACCTACAATGACATCATAATTAATGTGTTGTGGTCTAATACTAAAACATGCTTATAACAAAACAGATATTAACATGCACTATTAAAACACTGACAACAAAATATTTAGAAAGCTAAAATATTTAGGAATATTTTTGTCTTATTTATTAATCCTCTTCTTCCTGTAGTAACATTTTCTTCTTCTCTTACCCTCTTAAAGATTTGCAGACAGCTGCAAAAGCTCATTCCTTTATGATCTATCACAAGACCTCTCAACCAATCAGGGACAAATTTAAACAGAATCAGGGAAAAGTCAAGAAAAAATCAGGGACACTTTTAAAATATTAGTGCTATTAAGTTGAAACATTGACAGAATCAGAGCATATGAATTAATACACCTTTTCTGAAGTAAAAAAAGTGTATAACTCTTAATTATTGTCATTATTCATTAAGTGTAACTCACCACCTTTCTGCCCAAAGTCACTAGTTTTAGGAGGGATTCAAAGGGACAGAGCTAAAATTTGAGTCAAAATCAGGGATGTCCCTGAAAATTAGGGACAGTTGAGAGGTATGTGACTATCACCCAAAGGATATCATCAATCAAATGAAGGTGTAATTCCCTGTTTTAATGCAGTTTTATGTATTCAGGTGAAATACTCCTCTGTCTTATATTATCAAAAGGATACACAGAAAAAGCTGCAAAGGGTCTGAGTTGAGAAAACATTCCAGAATTGCCAGACTTATGCTCTATTGAAAGGCTTTGGTATGACATGATAACAGATGATACCAACTTATGTATAATAAAAAAAGTCACTCTTTTGTCAGCATCCTGGTCGGTAAGGACAACAAAAGACAAAGTGACCAAACAAAGTGGAGGAAAACAGTGTTACATTAAAGTTTTTTTACACTCTGATTCATCCCTGGTCATTCTGCAGTGCTTTTTGACTCTTTACTGCTTTATAATGTGACTTCACATCCATGCTGAAGGGGGGGTGTCATTACAACTGTAGCAGCCTCCGTAGAATTTGAAATACAATGAGTAGATTTATATTTCTTTGGCTGTCCAGCAACTTCCTCTGACCGACAGTTCCCCTTTACAAGTCTTCAATACCTTATTTTTTTCTCCAGTTCTTTAAAAACAGGGAGTTAAGGAAAAACAATAAAACAATTACTTGCAGAAAATTATACAGTAGCCTAGCAAACACATACAGCAATGTCTGATTGTGTTTTAAGTGAAGAGCTTAGAAAGAAAATAGAAAGGATGATGAAAAAGAGATGCTTTGTGAATTACATTACTACAACTTTTAAGCAAAATGTGAAACACTCAAAGTAGCAAGAACAAGTAAAGAAAGCTAGTAGCAATTTGACTATACATGGGAAACTCGTGCACCAGTCAAGGTTTAAATGAATTGTGTCATGTGTCTTCACAGGGATAGCAGCAAAGAAAATGAAATCTCCAGACAGGAATAAAGGCATATGAAGTAATTAAAAACAAACATTTCTAAATATTTTTATTAAAGCATTGCGTTTTAAGTTGCAGCACTTACATTAACAGAAAAGAAAAACAGTTTCTATTATTATTGCTATGCAGTATACATTTGTCTTATGAATTTTCTTGCAATCCAATATTATATAAATTGCTCTATTTCTACCTTTCCTTAAATGTCAGGCTTCATTTTAAGCATTATTCTGCATACATTGTTCACACAAATTTGATTTATTCCTATTATGTATTTATTTTATTTCTATTATTTATTTATCTTCGTTTACCGAGAGAGTCCAAATGGGATGTACTCTTTTTTATCAGAGGCCAGAGAGAAAATCTCCACTTGTTTGTGTAATGTAGCATGAACAGTATTATACTGATACATCCATTACAATACAACAGAATTAGACTGACTGAAATTCATGTAACCAGATTGGATATATTCATTATATATACAAATAATTTCTTGGGGTTTTGTTTTACAATCATAGAAGTTAACAGTTAAATTAAAATTAAGGAAACAGAGCTTAGTCTGCATATCAAGTAGTGAGTGAGTATAGGGAAGTGGTAAGTAACAAAGGGGGCTGGGGGGTAGTAATAAAGCTAGAAGTTTGTTGAGAGTCTGTGTGAGAAATTAGATACCTGAAAGGCACAGTAGATGTAAAAGGGGGGGTGGAAACAGAGTGAGTAGTGATGGTGTTATGTAGTTAAGGTGAGTTGGAAGGGGGTACAGCTTAAGTGTTTGAAAAAAAAATAGTGATGAATATTTTGAGTGTTTTTAATAATATTCTCCTGGTGCATTACAGTATTATAGCTAGTTTTTTTGTTTAGATGTTGTTTTAGTGCTGTTTTGAAAGTGCTTGTTTTGTCTTATGTGATTTGTCATGGAGTTCCAAAGGTTGCTGACATGGTGAGAGTAAGGTGGGTCACCAGCAGAATTATTAGATTCTGTAATAACCAGGAGAGGTTTGTTGTTTGATCACAGTACTCATGCATTGTTGTAGATTTCCTAGAGATGGACATTTCTTTGGAAAGTGTATAAGACTGTGTGCAAGGCTGTTATAAGGTGGGAGTAAGACAAATATTGTGGGAGCTCAAGCCAATTTAATTTCTTTAATATTTTACAAAGATGAATAGATTGGGTGTTGGTAACTGAATTTAGGTATTTTATTGTAGCAGGAGTCCAGTTTTGCTCTAAGGGTGATATGTATATTTGTAAAAATGGGAGCAGCTGGGGAGATGGAGTGAACTAGGTAGTTTTGTGCAATAGCTTTTCTTATGTTGTCCCTATGGAATTTTTGGACTTTATAAAGGGAGCCAAGTTTTCTGTGGGTTACTTTTATAGCCTGGCATATGTGTGGTTCCTATTTGAGATTGTAATCCATTAAGACTCCTAGAAGTTTGGTTTGAGATACAGTTTCAATATTTGTCTGGTTTAGTGATGTTATGGAATGTTTGTTTTTCTTTTAGGTATTGTTTGGGGGTAAAGAACATAACCTTGGTCTTCTTAGCATTGAGGAGTAGGTCTGAAATTGACAGCCAGGATTCTGTGGAGAGGAATGTCTGCTGTGTGATATCCTGAAGCTCCTTTATTGTTGAAGCTGAGCAGGTGAGTGCAGCATCATCTGCATTCTAGACTAAGGTTGCATTTTTGTTGCAGTAAGTCTGTTTTTATAAAGATGTTGAATAGGATTGGCCTTTATACAGATCCTTAGGGATCTCAATCTACAAATGGGAAGAAAGATGAAAACTCCTGTTGCCATTTAACTGCTTTTCTGTTTGTTAGGTAACTAAGAAACCAGGTAAGGGATGGGTTGTTCAGACAAAGGGTGGAAAGTTGATTGAAAAGTTTATGATGAGACAGTGTACTGAAGGCTTTGGATAAATCGAGGAATAGGGTCAATACAAGGTCACTATTATTTCCATGATGACTGACTGTGTTAGTGAAATTGAGGAGGGCAGTTGTGGTGCTATGGGCTGGGCGGAATTTGTGTTGGGTGCTTGATAGAAAGGTGTTGTTTGGAAGGTGATGGAGTAGTCTGTGGTGGACATGTTTTTCAAGAATTTTTGATAGTGGAGATAGTAGGGAAATTGGTCTGTACTTTGTTAGCGCTATAGAGTTTTCACTTTTGTGGAGTGGAATAATGAAATATTTTTTCCAGATGTCTGTGACATATTTTTCTGGTATGGACTTGTTAATAAGGATGGACACAGAGAATACTATACTTTTAGCTGCAGTTTTTAGGAATTTATAGGGGATATTATCAGGAACTACAGATGTTGGTTTATGGTTTAGTAGATATCTTTTGATTACTGTAGTGAGAACAGATTAGAGGCTGAGTTGAGGTATATTATTGTTTTTTGAAAACAATTATTAAATTTGCTCCTTCCCTTTTCTAAAAAAATCACACATTCAGTTATTTTATTTCATTTACAATATTCAATACTTTTGGTGTCCTTTTTCTAGCAAATGCTTTCTGGTCATCAATAGCATTAAATTTAGTAATACCTTACTATATCTATACAGTTCAGATCCTGTATCCCAATTTTAAAAAGAAGTTATGTACTTATCATAACATTCCATCTGTGTTGTTAATCTTCATTTATCCTTGATGTATGGGATTCGGTTCCAACTCTCGGAACCGGCTCGCCAGTTATAACAGCTCGTGAGAGCTTAAAACTCTCGAGCTAAGTCTCTATCCAGAATGCCACTTTCTAGATTACTTCAGATTGAGTTTGCAGCTATAAAGGAAGAGAAAAAAAATAGCCCGATAACAACTGAAGAGGCTATATCCAAGATCATACATGAAATAACAGATAACCAGGACTAGAGTCCGTTCCTCCAAGGAGTCTGATGGAGGGGGAAGGAGGGCAGGGTGTCAAGGATAAATGAAGATTGACAACACAGATGGAAAGTTATGGTAAGTACATAACTTCTTTATCTGATGTTGTCAATCTTCATTTATCCTTGACGTATGGGACAGAGACCCCAGCTACCATGTATCTTGGGAGGTCTTATGAAAGGATATTCTTAAGCACCATAGAACCAAAGGATGCTCCTCCCCTGGAGACCAGATCCACTTTGTAATAAGAGATAAAGGTATGTGGAGTAGCCCAACTTGCTGCTGCACACATTTCATCCCTTATAGAATGCACTCTCAGTGGGGCTGGTAATTGGAAGTTTTTCTTATTGTAGATAAAACTTATACATTCCCTTAACCACTTCGATACAGTAACCCTTGAAACTGATATACCTATGGATGGACATGAAAAGGAGATAAATAACTAGTCTGACTTCCTAAAGTCCTTAGTTCTACTGAGATAAAAATGCAATTGTCTGTGAACATCTAGTAAGTGTAAACAGTATTCTCCCTTGTTAGAAAAATGAGGGAAGAAGACTGGTAAATCAACAGACTGATTAATGTTAGTTTTGGATACTATATTTGGAAGAAAGGATGGGTTGGTTCTTAGCAACAGCCTGTCCTTATGAAAAATCACATATGGAGGTTTTGAAGATAATGCATGAATCTCTGAAATTCTTCTTGTGGGTGTAACAGCTACCAATAAAATGGTCTTCCATGAAAGAAACTTCAAATCAGAAGTAGCTGCCAGCTCAAAAGGGGAATGGACCATGGACTGTAGAACCATAGTAAGATCCCAGGGGACGAGAGGGTCTCTATTAGGAGACTTTAACCTCAAGGTCCCTTTCAGAAATACTTTACATAGCCTATGTGAGATTAACAAATGCTCTTCAAAGCCCTTATTGAAGTTGGAAATAGCAGCTAATTGAACTTTGATGGTAGAGGAAGATGTTCCTTGTTTAAAAAGATTAGCCAAAATTTCTAAAATCTTTTCAGCTGGTGCTGAAAAGGGATCAATTCCATTATCAAGTGCCCAGATAGAGAATCTTTTGTGTTTACTGTAGTAGAGCTTCCTAGAGGAAGGCTTATGGGAAGCCAACAAAATTTTTCTAAATGGAGAAGATGTTATTTTGCCTGGTGATCAATGGAATTGGAGTAACCAAGCTGTAAGCTTGAGGTTTATCAGAGTGGGGTGAACTAGTCCCTGTGGATGGAACAGGCAGTCTGGATCCAGGTCCAGAGTCCATGGATGTTAAAGTAAGTGAGGCCAAAGAAAGGGGAACCAAACTTGGTGTAGCCAGAATGGAGCAATGAGAATAATCTTGCTCTTCAACATTATGGCTTTCTTCAAGAAGTGGGGTATTAGTGGAATGGGGGGGGCAGAGAGAGTAGTCTCAAAGGCCAATTGTGAAGGAGAGTGTCTCTCAGGGACTCCCCTGAGAGGGGATTAAGGCAAAGTAGCTGTTTCACTTGTTGTTCAGGGGTGATGTAAATAGGTTGCAGCAAGGCTGCCCCCAGTGGTGGAAAATCTCCTTCACAACTCTGTGATTGAGAAACCACTCATGAGGTAGGAGGATGCATCAGCTCAGCTTGTCCACTATTCATGTTCAAGTTCCCTGGGATGTGCATTGCTATCAGAAAGTGGTTGGAAGAGATCGCCCATCGCCACACTCTGAGAGCTTCTCAACACAGGGGCTAAGACTTGGTTCCCCCCGTTTGTTGATGTACCAGACTACTGACATGTTGTCTGATTGATTTGCAACACTAAGATCACTGCCCTCAGTTCCAGAACATTGATATGCAGATTGGCTTCCATCGGGGACCAAGTGCCTTGGACTGTTCTGCCCAGATAATGCCCCTGCCACCCCATCTGGGAGGCATCCATGGTCACTACAGCCTTGGGTTAGGGTGAAACAAATGGTTGGCCTGAAAGAATTTCCTCTGATTCCATTCACCAGGATAAGTCCTTCTTGCAGTGTTTGGTGATTCAGATGAGATGCATTAAGGGATGAGTGAGTATGGACCATTGGGAGGCTAGAAGCCACTGCAGAATTTTCATGTGAAATCTTGCTAGTGGAACCAGTATGATGGCTGCTGCCAAGGATCTTGGAGGCTGTAGAACTAACAGAGCAGGTACATTGTCATTGGAGAATAATGTCCACCTGGGACCTTATCTTCTGCAGTCTGTGAAAAGTAAGGGAAGCTATGCAAGAGGTTGTATTCAGGCAGGATCCAATTGCTGAGTCGGACTTAGTTAGGATGTGGTATGATTCACTGTTATACCAAGACGAGCACAAGTATGTAAGATAAAATCTCTTGTCTATTCTAGTAGATGCCTGTTGGGAGTGGTGATGAGCCAGTCATCTAAATATGGAAACACTCAGAATCTGTGCAGTCTCAAGTGAGCTGCTACTGCTGCCACACATTTGGTGAACACCCAGGGAGCTGTGCTGAGACCGAAGGGCAGAGCTCTGAACTGATAAGGACTGGCTCCCAGACAGAAGCGGATGAACCTCCTCAAGTGCTTGTCCATTTTTATATAGTAATATGCATCCTGGAAGTCTGTAGAACACATCCAATTATCTTTCCCTAAGAAGGGGAGAATAGACTGAACTGTGACCATCCAGAATTTTGTCTGATGAACAAACTTGTTGAAAAGGCTAAGATCCAAAATTGCTCTCCAGTCCCCTGTCTTTTTTGACACCAAAAAGAACCTTGAGGAGAATTCAGATCCTATCTGGTCTGGTGGGACTTCTTGGATGACTCTTTTTTTCTAGCAGCTTTTGAATTTCCAGAGCTGTCTGATCCGCCTGACTGTGTGGAGCAGCAGGGATTCTTCTTCCTGTTTTTGGAGTGAGAATGAAGGGAATATAGTATCCTCTGGCAATGATCCTTAGCACCCAAGTATCTGTGGTTATTTGTTGCCAGATTAGTGAGTGCAAGGAAAGTCTTCCCCCAACTGCCTCCAGAGGTAAGCAATTGGGTCTTCCTTCAAGGGCACTGGTAGGTTTTCCCTGAGAACAAATCTCTAGAACCCTGATTTTGCAGGCCACCTCTGCCACAAGGTTAGTGTCTTCCATTTTAGCTCCCCCCTCTGTCCCAAAGGAAGTCACTGCCACATGGGTCCTGGAAAGGTCCTTGGGTTTTCTTGAACCACATTTTTCCACTCCTCTGGTTCCTGGAATAGGAGCAGAGAAACATGCAGATAGGGTCTTTCCACCCTTTTCACACCTGGCCAAGGTATCTCTGACTTTGGTGTAAAAAAGGGATGATCCATCAAACAGAGCATTGATGAATAAAGACTTAAATGGATCCACAAATTCACACAAGCACATTCAGGCATGCCTCCTTATGGCTACACTGGAACCCTCTGCCCTAGTTTTCCCTTTGGCTGCATGTGCAATGAGCCTCATGGAAAAATTAGAAATAGATTCCAGGATGGCAAGCTGGAAGGCTGCTTTGCCTGTACCTCAGACACAACTCCTGGAGTCTGGTGAAGTGTGCCGTGAAATTCAATGACCATAAGGCAAAGGTTGAAGAAGCATACACCCACTTCCTGAACCTGGCTATCGTCCTGGATTCTTGGTTAGAGGGATGAGCAGTGGAACTCCCTTCTGCAAGTTCCTTCTTCATGGCTACCACAACTGCCATGGCATCTACTGCCCCAATACTGATGGTCCTCAGACACTGAAAGGATCTTGTCTGGTCTCCTTGGGATTGGTTCTACAGAGTCAAGGGCCTTCCAAGCCCACTGTGCAATCAACTTAATGAGATTGTCAGCAGGTGGAGTCACCCAAGTGGTAGATGGGTGAACACCCGAAGCTTGCAGGTACACAGACTCCTCTGAGGAATGGTCTCTGGACTTCTAGCCACCTCTCTGCTTTAATATTTTGAGAATGTCTCCAAAGGAGACATATTCTGGGGGTGACTGGGGGAACCCTCCCAGTCATCAAAGTCCATGTCCTCCATGACAGACTCCTCTGGGGAATCTAGGTGTTTCCTCTCACACATCCTCTTCCAGGGCACCTCCTCAATGGGAAATTCTGTGGAGGACTTAGAAGAGGTAAGGCCCTGTGCTGAGGTGTCCTGCAGCTTCAATGCTCACTGTCCAGGCATGGAGGTTGGTGGAAGCTCTTGATGCGAGGTAGTCCTGGGAAAATGATTTTGGTCTGTTGTATGCTGGAATCAAGGAGGACACCAGTACTTTCCATGTTTGGTTTTAGAGGAAGAGGAAGATGAAGGTGAAAATATATCTTATTTTGAAGTCTTAGGCTGTCTGAACAAAGCTTCATCAAAAGAGGTCTTAATCAGTTCTTACAAGATAAGTTTGTTTTTTTTTTCTATGAGGGCTTGATGACTAAAAGCTTGACAAATAGCGCAATCCTCTTGTAAATGTACTGGGCCTAAGCAATAAACACAAGATGAATGCCCATCAGAATTGGAAATTTTCCTTCTACAATCACAACATTGCTTAAAGCCATTTGGTCCTTTATTTTTATCTGCCATGTTGACTAGTTAAAAAAAAAATCAATGGCAGAAAGACACACAGACAGCTATAGACACACACACACACACACACACACACACACACACACACTAGAAAGCAGAAAAGGAAGATAAAAAGAGGGGAAAAGGGCTGCCAACAATAGTAGGCCAGAACTATCAAGAGGTATTGACAAAAGGGATAGTTCTACCAATGATGGTAGAACAGATATCATGAGGAAAAAAGTAAACAGTGCACTCACTCACCAAAAGAAATATTGGATTACAACTGTACTGTAACAGGACAATATACCAGCAATGGTAGATAAGAGCACCGAAGTGTAAAGGAAGTTAACTGGGTAGGTAGAAAAAGATTTAAATAAAATTTGAATAATAATAAAAAATAATAAAATTACACTTAGCTCAATAGAGAGTTTGGCTGACTCATCTTATGTAGAAGAGCGGTAAATAATATCTGAGGTAATCTAGAGAGGGGCATTCTGGGTAGGGACTTGGCTCAAGAGTTTTTGGTTCTCACGAGCTTAGAGTTATAACAGCCGAGCCGGTTCCGAGAGTTGGAAGTGAGCCTCATACATCGAGGATAAATGAAGACTGACATCAGATGAATAATTTCCTTGGTTATTACCATTTGTTCAAAGTACTCTACAGAGAATTTTTAAAATCACCCACCTCATTACATTCCCAAAAACATGTTCCCAATTCCTTCTCTCTTCCCTATCTCCAGCATTTACAAACTTTCTAAAGAAAAATTCACATGCATTTACTTGAGTTATAAGAACATACGTGGAAACACCCCCATGCAAAAATCCAAAACCTTCTATAATTTGCTGCATACATGGAAGCTTATCATATTTATTGGTATTGTTCCTTTTTAACTTGTCTGTTATCTTCCCCAGTCTTTTCTCACCTCATCTGACTGATTCTTATAGTTAGCATAACATGTTTTATTTGTTGTACTAACTATCCCTTTTTTAAACAACATATTTTGTTCTAGGCTAACTTAAACCTCTTCCAAAGCTGGTCCCTCATTTAGCACTCCCATTTCTTTCTTTTTGTCTGTACTCTTATCAGTTCATGAAAGGGAAGACATTCTCTAACCTGCCATCCAAATTCCTGCTTAACTTCATCCCGCCCTATTACCCTTCTCTCCCAAAGTATTTGTTCCCAATGTCTTGGCTTGTTTGCTAACTTGTTCCCATGCATCCCAGCCCACTCTTATCTATTTTCTATACCCCTACTTGCACACATCCCTACTGGTAAAATTTCCTGTCTCCATTTCCACATGGCTGAATTCATACAATACTTTCTACTACTTTATGAATATATTACTCTACATGATAGTTATCATACTCCTTAAGGACTTTCTCACTTTATATCTCAACTCACCCTCACTTTATCATCATACGTTTCACTTAGATGTATAACCTTCTGCTTGAGTTATGTATATGAGCCTTAAATGCTGTAAAGTATCCTTTCTAAACAGGCATGTCTAAATTATTTTGCTTTGTGGGGAGAGGCAACTGAAGCCATTTAACTCTTAGCCTCACACACCTTCCCAAATAAATTTCTTCTGCTCTATAACTGTCATCAAAACCTTTACTGGACCATATGGATTTTGAGTTTCTGAAAACTCTGATACAATATTAATCCATATATATATATATATGACTAAAGGGACTAAAATATTTCACTGCCTGTATGTTGATCTCTATATCCATGATAAAGATATTCTGTTTATCTTTTCCAACATAACTTTAGCTACTATAACAAAAACTTTTTTAATCCATACATTTAAATATTTATTTTATCATCTCCCCATAACAATGGGTACTGTTGAATCATTTCATGTTGTTGTTGTTGTGTCTTTCGGCTTTTCCCGGTTAGGGGTCGCCACAGCGGAACTCCGGTCCGTTAGTGATTGGTAGTTGATTTTTACGTGCTGAGATACCAGCCCTGACACACAACCTTCAACAAAGGTATGCCCATTCACACATGTCTCCACGCAGAAGACGCTCTAGCTGAGAATTGAACCGGATAGCGTCTGACTGTGAGGCGACAACGCTACCGCAGCACCACCACCGCGGGTCTACTGCTGAATCATTTCATGTGTGGGGGCATAATTTACTACTTTTGTTTATATTTTGAAAAGAACTGAAGTGTTGAAAAAAACTGAAATACCCTTTTATAGAGTTTCAAGTACAAAGTTATATCACCTGCAAATATGGCTAAGTTCTTTTGATTACCACACTATTCATAACTTTGAATTTGTGAATCTCTTATTTTCTTTGCTAACAGTTCTAAATATAAAACAAGTAGAAGTATAAGAGCAAATCCCTCCCTGGCTCATCTGTTCGAACACAGTTTGTCAGGGAGGACCCCTCCCACCTTAACTACTGCCTTCAACATTTCATATATCGTCCTCATTAACCCTATTACTCTTTCAGGGAATGCAAATGCTACCTTTGCCCTACTAAAAAAGTCCCAACCGAGCCCATCAAATGCTCTCTGTGCAACAAGACTCACAAATAATATTGGTGTTTTCTTATACTTAGATTCCTTTTGGATCGTCATTGTCCCATTAATGTTATCAAATGTTTGCCTCCCCTCCAAAAAACCTTATTGATCCATATCAGTAAAGTATTGTGACATCTTTGCCATTATTTTAGCTAATATATATGTAAACATTTCATAATTATGGTTTAAAACCAATCTGGGTCTATATGAAGCCAGATCTAGAGGGTCTTTACCTTCTTTCAGTAATGCCACCACAATTTCTTTCTTCCAAGATGCTAGTACCCCCTCCCATGTAAAATATTGCTGAACAAAGCTTTCCAGATTTTTGTCAGTCTCATCCCTTCTAGCTGACATTCATTTTAGGAATATCATCTGTTCCTGGAGACTTCCCTGTTGACTGATTATACATTACTGCTTATATTTCATCAATTCCTATTTTAGATATTACTTGTTGAACCTCATCTTCTTCTAACCATGGCAAAACTAATAGCTTTATAAATATTTCTTTTCTTTTTTTTTTTTTGCCTTTTCTTGATTTACTCGCTTCTTTGCTTTATACAGATGTTTATACAATTTCTGAAATAACTGTAATATCTCCATGGGATAATTGTTTTCTTGTCATAGGCTTCTTATGTTTGGCTACAACTCTTTCTACTTTATGCTGGCTAAGTCATTCTGCTAAACAGTTTGTACTCTAGAGCTATCACAGCTAGTTGTTTAACTTAATACCACGTATATTGCCCAAACACGCCCTTAATTTACTTTAGCACTCTGCAGTTGCTTCTCTTCTTGTGCTTTAAGATTCCCCTTCTGCAATACTTTTATCTTTGTCAACCTTCTTTAAAAAATTCTCATTCATTCAATCCCACATCCCTTTCTGTCTTATTTCTTCCATGCTTTATAGTCCATTTTAATTTAAGTCCATTCATTAGCTTTGCCTTCTTAAGTAATTTCTGTCTTCCCCAATAATTCTCAAATTGTACCCACTATAAATTTCTTATAAGCAGGAAAATAGAAATCTCTCATTTTTAGATTATCCTGCATCTTTAGTCAGTTTTTAGTGACACACAATCTGATATACTTATTTGGATGAATCTGAAAGCTTTCAATGAAATATACATGCTCCTGTAAAATATTATTTCTAGCCAATCTATCCCACTTATTGAATCTTGGGAAATAATGAATTCTGAGTTCCAGCTATTGAATTCAAATCTCCTATACTAAATACTTGCACGTATTTTTTCAGAAATTGATTCTTGCACTGTATTTCCTTTGAGGTCCCCTGATATAGCCTCACTATTGCAAATCAGGCTACATTACCCACCCATAAATAACAGTCTCTACTGAAAATGTATTTCTCTTAAAATTCTCCTAGATTTTATAACAATACATAGAGAATAAATACGTTCAGTGTAATCCTCCTCCTCTCTTAAGATATCTTGCTTCCACAGATGTACCATTATTGTCTTTATCATTACTGGGGGCCCTCACATAATCAGGATTATTATGCCCCTTTTCCTTTATTCCTTATAATCCACTGAATAACCATCATGAAATCCTTTCTTTGCCATTCACATGCTCCTCTCTTTCACAATTGTATCTCTTGTAATACTGCTATTTGCATCCTAAACCTAACATAATTCAGTACTCTGCTTTTTGTCTATACCACACAGGCCACTTACATTCCATGCTAGTATTTACAAGGTGGTCATTCTGATAAAAAGCCATTACTCCCACATATATACATGACAATTCTTTTGAATGTTTCCACCATGTAGCTTACTTGCACACATTAATGCTTAGCAGGCTGATCTTGTATTCAGCTGCTCCTTCTCATTTCTGTTTGAACTGTTGCATTGTCTCTCACTTTTTGCTTCAGTAAAAACACCCAAGAAAAATAAAACTTAAAAAATTCAAAATATTTAATCCCTTTTAACACAGTGCAAACACAAATTATATACACTTTTCAAAAAGGAAATCTACCCTTACAAATAATAATCAATGCTCAAAATTAATGGCTGCACCCACAGGTATTATGTTATAGGTTCATAGATTTCTACTTGGCTAGCTGCCCTTTTTGGGCCATTTTAAGCCTAGCCAGTTTCCCTTTTGGTGCTTGAATTAATCCATCCCATGGTCAATAATGATACATTACCCTTAGTGAGAATAACTGGAATCATTCCGTAGATAATTTGAGGGGACCCATGCATGGGATAAAGCATTTTGGAACTACATCTGTACATTAATAGTACACGGGCAGTCCTAGGGTAAATTCTCAATTGCTCATCCACAGATCTAAGTTGCACTTGAATATAGACAAGAATGAGCATTGTTTTAAGTGGATGGGGAGTCTGTTCCAAAGCAGTGGTATATTCTGCAAGATATATCTGTCCCTCCAAACCATTCTGCTGAAGTTGTGGAAGATGTTTAGATCCCTAGACCAAATATTTCTGATGCTATTTGACTTGCTGATGTGCAGTAAATCCAACAGTATTAGGTTGGAGGAAGCCTTGTATGACAGTCACAGGTCATCTCTTACCAGTCTGTAGGATATCAAGCATAGTGACAGGGCTTTGAAGCGATCCATGTAGGACATATTGTTTAGGCCTTAGTTAGGTATCTTTGTGGGCATTTCAGTTGTCGTGTATGTTTGAATGGATACATGCCAAAAGGGGCATTATGCTCAATGATAATAAGGGCTAAGGGGGACAATGACATCTCTACATCTAGAAAGAATCACTTTGTTTTCCAGGTTACAATAGACACATTTGTTGAATGTTTGGTCACTGACCACATAAATTCCTAAGTCCCAGACAACTTGGTCACCTCTTAGGAGTGTATTTCCAATGTGGTAGCCTCTGGAGTAGATGACTTCCCATAGGATATGATGATGGATTTTTTGGCATTTAATTTCAGTCCATGATTTTGGCAGCAGTTATTTATTTGAGACAAACTTTCCTGCAGGAAGGCTAAGACATTTGTGGATTCAATGACTGCTCCTAGCTTGCAATGATCTGCAAACTTAGTCAGCCAGAGCACCAGAGTATTGACTTTTACTTAACATAAGCAGATGCCTAACAGGAGAGGTCCCATCATAAAATCATAGGGGACTCCACTAGTGACTGGTCTTCTTTCGGCTGCTCCCGTTAGGGGTCGCCACAGCAGATCAACTGATTTCATTTCTTCCTGTCCTCTGCATTTTGCTCTGTCACCCCAACCACCTGCATGTCCTCTCTCACCACATCCATAAACCTTATCTTAGGCCTCCCTCTTTTCCTGTTACCTGGCAGCTTCATCCTTAGCATCTTTTTCCCAATATACTTTGCATCCTTCCTCAGCACATGTCCAAACCAACGTAATCTTGCCTCTCTGGCTTTGTCTCCAAACCTATTTTTGTGAAAGTATCTTCCTCTGTTTTGATTTCCTGCATCCTATCTCTGAGCCAGTTGGCAATCCAACAGGTGACATAGGGAATTATTTCCAGTTTATTTAGATTTTCTACTACGCACAAGTGGGGAACTGAGTCAAAAGCTTTGGCCAGTCTGAGTTATGCAGTGTTTATCATTTTACTTTTATCCATTGTTTTGATGACCCTTTTCAAAAAAATCTATCAGGTTGAGTAAGTATGACCTGCTCTTGATGATTCCAAACTGAGACAGATCCACCATTTGGAGGTTCCCTATGTCCTTATTGATTAGTTCCATGATAAGTCTTTCCATGGATTTGCAAATAAGGCTGGTCAGACTTATGGATGTGTAACTGTACGCATCTATTGAAGGTCCTCCCTTATGCAGGGAATGACTGTAGCTGTTCTCAATTTGCTTAGTACAAAAATGTCTGGAGGCTGAGGTTGAACAGTGCTGTTAGAGGGATGGATAAATCATGCTTCATGCTTTTTTAAGATGCTTCCAGGGATATAGTCAGGACCCATCTATGTATTTTTAGCTTTTGATAGCACTTGTAGGACCAAGTATTGTGTAATAGCTGGAGGCAAGCCAGTTTCAGGTATATCTTGAGGGTCAGATGAAAGGGAGAGACGGCTAAAGTTAGAACTGAATTTGTCAGCCAGTAAGTTCACTATATCTTCAGACTAAGTGTAGGTAACATCATGCACAGTCATCTCAGTGCTTTGCTTCATTGTGCTTTTGAGATTCTGAACATAATGAAAAACTGCTTTGGAATTATCTTTCGCTTGGGTAGCTATTTCAGCCTCAAACTTGGCTTTGGTGAATTTTGTTCAGCTCCTAATTTGTTGGTTTATTTCAGCGACTAGAGATCTACTCTTCTTGCTTTCGGTCAAAATTCTCTTCCATTAATTGTAAAATTTGTTATTATGGTTCTGCCACATGGTTTTGTTTCTGGGATTTGTTCTGCACTTGCTCCTACAGGGTACAGCTGCATCTATGCAGTTGTTTATGTGCCGATATAGTGTGGTGGTGTATGTTTCTACACATTCAGTGGAGTTTGGCAAGCTTCAAATCTCCACCAAACCCAATGTATCATTTAGGAGAAGGTAAACTGTCTTAGAGGAGGGATCTCTATTTTCAATTTTATTTAGAAGGAGATGGCTTTATTGTTGGACTTAACAAGTGATGAAGATATGCAAGGGATGGTGCAAGATGCTCCCATATTAGCAAGGACAAGACCAAAGACATTGTTACCACTAGTGGGTACTCAGATTAATTGTTCCAGGGTGTTTGTATTGCTGAAGTCCATGAATTTCTATGCTTGTGAACTAGTGGCTCTAAATGTATTCTAAAGTTAAAGTTAATCATACTAATGCACACATTAGAGCCTGTGTTTCCACTTACTCAGATTGCTTTCTGAAAGTATCTTATAGGTTCATAGGTTCATACTAGGCTATCTGCCCTAGGGCATTTATAAGCCTAGCCAGAGTGTGTTTGGCTTTTGCCACCCATTTTAAATTAATTTTGCTATGCCCTTTTTCGAGGTTAGTATACTGTGCCTCTGTCTAACAGTGACACAGAAGTGATACCCGGGCTAAACCTACGATCTCCCATCCACTCATCAAGATTCCTCTTGAAGAGAGTCAATGAGGGACTCTGCCTAACCTGGACTGGGATTTTATTCCAGAGTGAAGGGAGCCTCTGGGTTATGAATCTGTCCCTCCAGCATGTCCTATTTATTTCAGTGCTGAGGTTCAAGTTTCTTGAGTGCGTAGCTCGATGGGATTTGGATTTTCTGAGGTGCAGCATGTCCATTAATTCCGGGTTGGACATGGCTTTATACGTCAGGCACAGATCGCCTCTGAGCAGGCGGTATGCCACTGAGTAGAGCTGGAGTTTCTTTAACCGGGCAGCATATGGCATTTGTTTGAGCCCTTTGATCCTCTTGGTGAGGTACTTTTGGGGTCTTTCCAGTTGCTGCAGGTGTCTGGTAAGGTACATCCCAAAAGGGGCATTGTTCTCAATTATGGGCCTGATGAGGGATGAGTAAAGAGGCACGATGACCTCCCCTGATCTAGATGTGAATCCCTTCATGATTAGGTGGGCTATATAAAATGTTTTTCTAACCACTTTGGCCATGTGGTTGTCAAATGAGAGATTGCTATCAACTTCGGTCCCCAGGTCCCTAATTACGTCTTCTGTACTTAATGGATGACCACCTATGTGGTAATTTGTGGGCACTTTGTTTTTGCCAAAGGGGATGACTATACACTTTTTGGCGTTTAGCTTGAGGCCATGGCTCTGGCACCAGTTGTCTGTTTCTATGAGGCCCTTTTGGAGGATGCTTGTGTCAGCTGGAGAGTCGATTATGGCACCCAGTTTGCAGTCATCTGCGAACTTGGTCAGCCGCAGTCCTTTCGTGTTGGCCTGTACCTCCGAGAAATATATACCGAACAAGAGAGGTCCCAGGACTGAGCTGTGTGGGATGCCACTTGTAACTGGTTTGGAGTCTGACATGGCTCCAGCAATTCTAACCATGTGGGTTCTGTCCTTGAGCCAGTTTGCAACCCATATAGTGACATAGGGGTTTATATTTAAGCTGGTGAGCTTATCTATAATGCCCAAGTGGGGTATTGTATCGAAGGCTTTTGCAAGGTCCAGGTAGGCTGTGTGGACCACCTTCCCCTTGTCAATGGCCTTGGTGACTATTTCAAAGAAATCAACCAGGTTTAAGAGGCAGGATCTGCCCTTAACAAAGCCAAACTGGGTAGGATCCAGTGTCTGTAGGTCCCCAATATCTTTATTTATGAGGTCCATGATGATCCTTTCCATAGCTTTGCAGACCAAGCTAGTCAGGCTTATGGGGCGATAGTTTCCAGGATCCGTTGAGGCACCACCTTTGTGGAGAGGGACCACTGTTGCTGTACGCCACTCTCTGGTCTCCTCCCAGATATAAAAAAACACAACTATCGTGCTTTCACTAAACTCTGCATTTTAGCCTTAATACAAAGTACACTAACCTTAAATAACTAAAATGTGCACTCATATTTACAGTGTTAAAATACCAAGGCTACTGCTGTGGCAGTTGCTGGTATAACTACTCACTTCCCACAGATTCAGACTTCATTTCTTACTTTTATTTTTATTTTCACTTAACTACTTGACAATTTCCCCTTAAAAGTTAATTACATTCTAGTTTGCAAACCCACAAAAAGGTCACTCAGAATGCAATGACCAGACCTCCTATAATTAAATGCCTGCACTTGCAGGCTGTTTGACCTCAGCTAAAAAACACTACTGGTGGAATACCCAGCTAGTTATTTTGGAAATGCAATAAACTAGTTTTTCATAATTTTCTCTTGTTCTTTAAATATTTTTACTTAAAATGTTTATAGCACGGTTTCAAACTTCATTTTTACTTTCACTGAACTGCTTGCCAATGCCCTTTTTAAAAGTTTATGGCAGACTCACAGAAACAGAAAAAGTCATTCAGAACACACTGTGCAGAACTCTAATAGTGCCCACACCTGCAGGCTGCTTGTCTTCAGACAAAAGCAGGTGCTAGTGGAAACAACACAGCTTAGTATCTTGCAAATGAAAGACAGAACTGTCATTTTCCATGTTTTTCATTATTTTCTCTTGTTTTAAGTCATTTTACTTAAACACGCTCATCATGTAAACTAATTCATTATTCTAGACATTGGCCTCTTTAAAAATGGGGAAGGCACTATCTTTTAGTTCTATATATAATATGATAAATACATATGTACACCACTCAGAAGCCAAAGATCGCATTTTATTAACTTTAGCTTGCTTTTTTCCAGGATTCCTTATCTTGTTACAATGCAAAGCCTATGTTCATTACAACTAAGAAAGAGTACTATCTTATCTTAACAGTCACTAATAAAACTTACATCCCCCAATTCGCATTGAAAACACCTCTGACTGCATACTAGTTAGAACTACTTTACACTTAGAACAAAATAATATGCAATTTACATCTGGAATAATTTATAAAAAAAAATCATAAAAGCAACAACTCTTATTTACAGTAACTAATTCAGTCCACTCAATGTCCATCTAAATATTAAGGATATAAATTGGGGTTTATGCTTTAGAGTCCTCTTACCAGTTTAACATGGTTAGCAAACTAAAAATTTTTCATCCATGCCCGGCAAATCCCCGTTCATATATTTAAACTATGCCTAGTGGGACTGATGCTTCATAGTTCACCCACTAATTTATTTTGTTGCTGGTTATCTGATTGATCACTGTAGCTACCCAGTACCAGTCTCTGGTTCATGTTCCAGGTAATCCTGATTCTGATCAGTATCTGAGATTTTTTTCTGTCATATAAGCATTTTCCTTTGAACAATGGACATGTTTCTTTGCTCCTTAATGACAGAAGACTGAGAAGCAGAGTCCACTTTAGCTTTCAGATTCCTCCTTGCTGTGTAAAACTTTTTTATTCCCTCAAAAGCCTAATCTGATTCCAAAGTATTTTTGATCCTCCAAGAAAATATTCTGAAGGCTACTGGATATACCTTCTCATACCTACCTATTGACATCCTCTTTTGGGATAAACCTGCATATCTTTTGCCTGATGCACAGTAAGTAATAATTTTCTAAACAATGTGGTGTCCCAATTGTTTAACATTTTCCCTTTTGCCACAATTACATCAAGAGCAGCATTTTCTGCTAGCATGATTGCATCTTTATTAATACATGACAGGTTTTCTCTGTGTGCTCTGTCTTTTAACTCTACTGTTTTTTTTTTTTTTTTTTTACATTTCTGGAGAAGCCTCATCAACCAGTTTCTGATTTATTTGGATTTCTGCAGGTTTAGCATCTCATGTGAATGGCTACTTAAAGCTTCATCTATCTTTCTAGCCTTTTGTCATTTGACTTTATATATTCCTCCAGAGTGCATTTAATTTGTTTTTTCCTCTAAATTACTAGACATTATTGCTTATACTAAAGATACAACTTGAAATGCTTTTTGTTGAAAAGCTGGGAGATTTGTCCTAGACAATGCTTTTTTTTTCTTGTTCTTTTGTATCAACTTCACTTACTTTTTCCCAGCTTTTTTCTTTGTTGGCATCTAGTTGGTGTAGTATCATAGGAGGTTACTAGGCTAATGGTCCTGGGACCCTTACAAGCCTAGCCAAGAGTTTGTCCCAAAAAGAAACCTCGATCAGCACTTGTCACCCCTGTCAATGAGGGACACAGGTGGAACCCCTGGTACAAATTTGTTGTTTACCATCAACTCATCAAGGTTGCACTTGAAGAGGGTCAGTGAGGTGCTCTGATATGTATGGAAAGTCTATTCCAGAGATGGGACAGCCTCTGGGAGACAAACCTGTCTCTCCAGCAGGTTTTGTTGATGTTGCATATTAGATTCAAGTATTTCGAGCGGGTAATGCATGAGGAATTAGACTTATGGATATGGAGCATCTCTACTAGGGCAGGGTCCAAGAATGCCCTGTACATGAGACACAGATCACGTCTGAGCAATCTGTATGATACCAAGTAGAGTGATAGTGATTTGAGCCTGTCCACATAGGGCAGGTGTTAGAGGCCATGAATTCTCTTTGTGAGTTACTTCTGTCACCTTTCTAGTTGGTGCAGATGTTTGGAGAGGTACATACCAAACGGGGCATTATACTCAATTACTGGTCTAATGAGGGAGAAGTATAGAGAGGTAATAACCTCTTTTGTTTCTGGAATAATCTCTTTTGTTTCTGGAAGCAATACCTTTACTTATGAGATGAACCAAGTAAAAGGCTTTTCAGACCACTGCCGCTACATGATGGTTGAATGTGAGATTATTATCAACCAGAGTACCTAGGTCTCTCACCACAGGTTGTGTGTTTACGGGGTTGCCATTGATGTGGTAATCAGTAGGGGCCATGTTTCTACCGAATGGTATGATGATACTTTTTTGCATTAAGCTTGAGGCCATGATTTTGGCACCAGTCATTAGTTATTGTGAGACCCTCTTGCTGTATGTTAACATCATTTGGGGAGTCAATGACAGCACCCAACTTACAGTCATCCACAAATTTGGTCAGCCACAGTACTTTTGTCTTTGTCTGGACCTCTGAGAAGTAGATGCCAAACAGTAGGGGTCCAAGGACAAATCCCTGGGGAACTCCACTAGTGACAGGTCTGCTATTGGAGGTAAAGGTGCCTATTTTGACCTTGAGAGTCCTGTCAGTGATTCAGTTGGCCACCCACCTGATGAGACAGGTATTTATGCCAAGTTGTGTTAGCTTTTTGATGATGCCTGAGTGGGAGATTGTGTCAAAGGCTTTGGCCAAGTCAAGGTAAGCTGTATGTACTGACTTTCCCTCATCCAGGGCCTTGGCAACAGTCTCAAAGTCAATCAGATTCAACAGGCAAGATCTGCCCTTGACAAATCTGAACTGGGTGGGGTCAAGTGCTTGGAGCTTGCCTATGTCCTTGTTTATGAGATGCATAATAATACACTGCATGGCTTTACAGATCAGACTTGTCAAGCTAATGTGGCAATAGTTTCCAGGGTCAGTAGTGGCACCACCTTTGTGCAAGGGGATGACAATGCAGTTATCCACTCTGCTGGAATGAAGCCTGTACTTAGGCTTTGACTGAATAGGGTGCTCAATGGTGAAGCTAGTTCTTGCTGGAGAAGGTGCAGAATACAGCCTGGGATGCTATCAGATCCCATGGAAGCTGTGTTCCTTGCCTTAGATAGGGTGTAGTGCCAGTAAGTGAATTTTACCAAAACTGCCAAATGTTACTGACTTTGTCAACAATTTCCTAGTTTTCGCACTTGGAAAGTATTAACTGATATTAGTCTATCAGCTTAAATGGCCAGTAAAACCCAAATGTTGTAATTTTCAGTTACAGTGACCTTTGCTAAAAAAAATTGATTGTCACTGTATATACCAAGTTTGTGAAATGGGCTATTGGATTATTAATTTTTTAATCTAGAGACTCCACAAAGATAAATATGACTGCCATTACTCACATTTTTATTTATTTTTATTTACATTTTTGATATTTGGGTAGAGCAGTGAAACTGAATTCAACCCATATTGGACTGTAATAGCTGTCAAATTAAGAAAAAAATAAACAAATCTCATACTAAAAAAAGCCCCCCATCCCCAAAATAGAATGTTTAATAACTTGAAGTTTTAATTGTGAGGTATGTCTTAAATACAGAAGCCAGAATTTTTAATTGAATACAGTCTCTGTCTTTAAGTTTCTATTTAGAATATGATTTGTATAGCTGAAAACCTTAAAATGAATGTAAAATTTTAGACATAGCTAAGGAGAAGCCAATGATAGTCTGATACTGAGTTCTACTTAATTTTACTTGTTTTGTCTTTAAATTTCTTGTAAAAATACATCTGAGGTACCTGGCTGTTAAAGTTCCTTTAGAAGCTGTTAGAACAATAAAGAATTACTTTCTTTCCAGAGTCACCTAAGAAAACTTCAAACTCTTCTTTCTCACATTTTGTAAAAAAAAAAAAAACAAAGTGGCACAATATCTGTAATTTCAAATTAAATAAATAAACAGCTTATTTAAAACTAATTGCAACATATTGCTGAAACTAAGCTACTGCCATCTCACTGATAACCTCTAAAGCTGACATTTTAAGATCCAGGCAAAAATGTACAGTTTATACATCCAAACTGAGATTTTAATATTTTGCAATACTATTGCTGTCCGTATTACTGAGACATTATAAAAATGTTACCCTGCATATCCAAAAAATGCAGTCTATCAGATTCAACGGTGCTGTTGTTTTCTTTGACAACATAGCTTCATCACTTCATTTTTAACTCTAAAATCAAGAAGTGCTTATAACTGTTTCTCCGATCTCTTGCACAGAACAGTGATACATATCAAAAATAACTTTTTTGTACCACTAGATGAAGGCTTTTTTCTTATTTATTTATTTGAGGTAATCACCTAAAGATTTTTACTGCTTCAATTTGTGATCTTCATTCATAAAATAATCAATTTTGTACAAAATGATTTCAAAAATCACTACAGCTCTTGGTCAGTATTTAATCAAGCAAAGGCAGTACTTTGCAATCTTTTTTGTCTGCAGGATTGGACCAGTGCATCCCTTTACAGCACCCATTTGATCCATTCATTCTTCCACTAGAGCAAGAGCCCTCCATACAATTTGTTCCCTGGCAGAGGTGAGAACTGGGTATCAGCAAGTGGGCCAGTCTGCATAACTCACTGATTATCCCTGTTTTCAGCTTCCAAGAGCCATGATTACTACTGTCAGGAGGAAAATGTGCACTTCTATACATTAGTAACCACTCCAACAAGAAGCACACTGCTTGTAGTGCTGGCATACTGGGCTCTAGTTGCTGCCAATGATACATTTGCATTTCTACAGGTGTCATAAATGTAGCGAAGGAAGTTACCTCTCACCCCACAGGATGAGTGAGCTAGTGTTGGTTACTCACTCCCATCCTCTACTTCCCATCCAGTACCTCAACGACCTATGCTGTTACTTGAACATGGTTTAACTGGGCAATAGTCAGGGATTTGAGGAATTTGCAGCATTCACCCAGATAGAAAATCTAATTTCTTTGTTTTTTATACCATATGTCAGTGTGACAGTTTTTCAGCTCTAAAACAAACTTGTTTTGCATACCAAAAGAAGATTCTGAAATCACTATGCTAACTCATCATTATTTTACTTATCTTTAAGAGGTAGATAGACTAGACAACAAAGCCCACCTTCAGCCTTGACCCAGTAAAGTTTAAAATATAGCTTTCAACAAAGTGCAAGTTAACCAGTACAGTATCATAACAATAATGAAGAAATACAAGTCAGACAAAAAATAAAATTAAATAAAGACAAACATGAAACGGGAAATTATTTATAAGGTTAAATTAGCACATATTCAATGGTGTCATCTTCTACACGATGTTAGAAAGAAGTGGTTGCAGAGACAAGGATAGGGACAAAAGTGTTGACTATCTCCAAAGTGAAGTATTAACATGCTTAAGTTTGAAGGTGTGACTTAAGCATGATACTAAGTTGTCATTTAGTTATTTTTAAAAACACTTTTATAAAACAATTACTTTAGACACAAACATACATTAATAGATAAGTAAGTAAACCAAATTACCATTTTTCCATTTACATACATTATACATCACATATGTTTTCTTTCTTTACAACTATCATCATTCCAGCATTAAATAAACTGCTCAATCCCTGCCTTCCCTTAAACTTCACTCCTCCTCCTGAACATTATGCATGTATTTTCATAATTTCCATTTATTTCTACGTAATTTGAAATTTCCCTTTTCTAAAGATCTCTCTTCCAGTTCTTTTTTCTCTTTTACAATATTCAGTACTTTAAATATAGTTGGTTTAGACTCTGATTTCCATTTTCTAGTATTTTTTTTTTGACAGCCAACAGAATTAAACTTAACAAGGCCCTATTATGTTTAAACAATTCAGATCCAGCTTAAATGAATTATTTCCTTAGTTACAGCCACTTGCTCAACCAATACTTCTGATACAATACTCTGTAGAGAATTTTGAATATATGGCAACTCAATTACACTTCCAAAAAAAGAAGTTATGTCTTACCATAATGTTCCAGCTGTATTGTTGATCCTCGTTCAGTCATTACATGTGGGTATCGGTTCTGACCTTGGAACTGAGCCAGCCATCTTCCAAGCTCACGTCAGCTACAAACTCTCGAGCTAAAACTCTTACCCAGAATTCCCCTCTCCCTGTTACCTCAGACTGAGTTTGCAAGTCAAAAGAAGGTAGAGACTACCTCTCGTCAAATGACCTAAAAGAACCGAATGGTGAGATCCACTAGAAGCCACGGGAGGGGGGGGAGAAGGGAGGGTCGTAATGACTGAACGAGGATCAACAATATAGAAGGAATAGTAAGGAAATTGAAACAAGTTACGGAGCAAACACCCTCTGAGGAAACAACAGTTAATAATAATGAAAAAAAAACAATACTCGGATGGTAGAGAAGGCAGGCAGCGCAAAAAAAAACAACAACAAGTGTGTGTGTGAATGATACTGCACAGTTCTCTTAAATGGTCTCTCTCATCCACTACAAAACACCAGAAAGCAAAGCAGCTATCATAGAAGGATTTTTTTATTAGTTAAGCTTTTCACCATACTCTTTCTCTTCAGACTCAAATACAAAAGACTAGAATACATGTAATATACTATTAGAGCTAGTGAAAGCGCTTTTCCTTTCAATATAGAAGGAATGTTATGGTAAGACACAACTTCTTTATCTGTTATTGTTAATCCTCGTTCATTCCTTACGCATGGGACAGAGTCCCCAGCTACCTCTATTCCTGGGAGGCTCTCATGGAAGGACATTCCTGAGCACCATAAAATCAAAAGATGCTCTTCCCCTGGAGGCCAAATCCAATTTAAAATGATTGATGAAGGTATGAGGCATAGCCCAAGTTGCAGCTGCATTGATATCATGTAAAGAAGCTCTGGCATGGAAGGTAGCAGAAGTTGCCACTGACCTTGTAGAATAAGCCTTTATGGTAGTAGGTAATGGAATATTACGTTGTGTATAAATGGTCACACAGTCTTTCAACCATCTAGCCAATGTGTCCTTAGCAACAGCACATCCTAATCTAGGTCCAGAATAGGCCAAAAATAACTGGTCTGATTCACAAGAGGCCTTAATCCTGTTCAAGTAGAAGCAAATTTGCCTGTGAATATCTAGGGTATGTAGGCAATACTCTCCTTTGTTTGAATAGTTGGGGAAGAAAACTGGCAATTCAATGGTTTGATTAATGGACATTTCAGAGATCACTTTTGGCAGAAAGGAAGAATTAGTTCTCAATAACACTATCTCTATGAAAAATCAAATATGGACTCTTGATGCATAAGGCCTGAAGCTCAAAGATACATCTGGCAGAAGTAATAGCGACCAAAAACAAGGTTTTCCATGACAAGTATTTGAAGTCACAAGAAGAAGCTGGTTCGAAAGGTGGCATGTCAAAGCTTGTAGGACTAATAACAGGTCCCATGGTTGAATAGGTTCTCTAAAAGGGGGTTTTAGATGATTCACACCTTTTATGAAGGTCTTGCATAATTTGTGTGACATAAGAGAGGAGTCTTGCACACCCTCATGGAAATTAGATATTGCAGCCAAATTAACTCTAATGGTAGAGGCCGATAGACCAGATTGAAATAGGTCATCTAGATACTCCAGTACTATCGACACTGGTGCTGAAAAGGGATCTACCTGCTTTTCTTTCAGCCAAAAGGTAAATCTTTTCCACTTGCTTAGATAAGTAATTCTGGTGGAAGACTTAGGAGATGCAATAAGAATGTCACGTACTGGCAAAGAAAGATCATTCTGCCTGGCAATCAAGTGAATTGGAGGAGCCAAGCTGTGAGCTTCAGGCTGCCCAAGTTGGGGTGAATCAGATTCTGTGGATGTGAGATCAACCCCGGGGTTGGATAGAGAATCCACAGTTGATCTAGCAGGTGAGGGCAAAGGAAGGGGAACCAAATCTGACGAGGCCAATATGGTGCTATGAGGATCACTTTGCTCTTCAACCGGCAGGCTTTCTTCAGAAACTGGGGAATGAGTGGGGGAGAGGAGGAAATGCATAAAGTAGACCCGAGGGCCAATTGCAGACTACAGCGTCCCTGGGTGACTGTCCCGGATGGGGGAATCACGGCGAAGTAGTTGCTGCATTTGTAGTTGGTCGGGGACGCAAAGAGGTCGCAGCAAGGAAGACCCCAGTGGTTGAAGATCTCTGCCACTATCAAAGGATTCAGGGACCACTCATGAGGTTGTAGAATGCACCTGCTGAGTCTGGCTGCTATCACGTTGGAACTCCCGGGAATGAGCGTTGCTAGAAGAAAACGGTTGGTAGCCATTGCCCATTGCCATATCCCCATGGCTTCTTGACAGAGTGGGTAAGATTTGGTTCTGCCCTGTTTGTTGATGTACCAGACCACCGCCATGTTGTCTGATTGTATTGCAATAGTCCCAAACGGCAGCAGGGGATGGAATGCTTGTAACGCCAGAAGCACTGCCCTCAGCTCTAGAACATTTATATGCAAATGGGCCTCCAATTTGGACCAAGTACCTTGGACTGTCTGTCCCTGACATAGCCCCCCCACCCCATCAGGGAGGCATCCACGGTCACTGTAGCCTTGGGTTGTTGGGAGGAGAAGGGGCGAGACCATTGTGATGGGTTGTGGGTCATCTACCAATTTAAATCTTGTTTGTACCTGTGAGTTACCCGAATCTTGGCTGAAAGAGGATAATGAAAAGGATACCACTGGGTGAGCAGTAGCCATTGTAGAAGCCTCATGTGAAACCTGGCTAGGGGGACAATGGTGATGGAGGCTGCCATGGAACCCAACAGCTGTAGGACAGAGTGAGCTGTGGATTTCTCCCTTGAAAGGATTGGGATCAGTTGTTGCTTTATCCTTAGAATTCTTTGCTCTGGAATGGATGCTCTGCAATTCTTTGTATCCAAGATGACCCCTATGAATTCTGTAGACTGAGATGGTGTGAGATTGGATTTTTGCCAGTTCATGGTTATGCCTAGCCTTTCTGCAGCGAGGAGAGAGTATGCCAGGGCTTCTTCCAATAGATGTCTTTTGGGGGTGGAGATGAGCCAGTTGTCTAGGTATGGAAACACCTGGAATCCTTGTAGTCACAAGTGAGCTGCGATGACTGCTATGCACTTTGTGAACACTCTGGGGGCTGTAGAGAGTCCGAAGGGCAGTACTCTGAACTGGTAATGACTGGCTCCCGCATGGAAGTGCAGAAATCTTCTTGATGGCCTGTCCACTTTTATGTGATAGTACACATCTTGAAGATCTATCGAGCACATACAATTGTCTTTTTCCAAAAGTGGGGGATAGAGTGTATTATGACCATCCAGAATTTTTGTACTCTTACAAACTTGTTCAGTACACTGAGATCCAAAATTGGTCTTCAGCCCCCGATTTTCTTTGGCACCAAAAATAATCTTGAGTAGAATCTGGATCCTATCTGGTCTGGAGGGACTATTTGGATGACTCTTTTTCTTAGCAGCTTTGATATCTTTAATGCTGCTTCTTCCCTTTGACTGGGTGGAACATCGGGTAAGTTTGTTGGGGGGGCAGGACAAAGATCAAAGGGAATATGATAACCTTTGGTTATTATCCTTTGTGCACAAGAATCGGTGGTGATGGTTAGCCAGGCAGAAGGGTACAAAGAGAAACGACCCTCAACCCTTGTTACGCGGCCCCACTCTGCCCTGAAAAGGGCATCTTCCCTGTGGGTTTCCCCCTCTGCCTCTAGGGGAGAACTCGGCCTGTATGTCACGGAAAGGACCCTGAGACTTTTTGTACCATATCTTCCCACTCTTCTGGTTTCTGGAGAAAGCTCGTTGAGGGGAGGAATAACAGACACCCACAGCAGAAAGGGTCTTACTGTCCTGTTCACATCTGGCCAGTGTCCTTTTAACCTTGGGTCCAAACAATGAAGAGGCTTTGATGGGAGCGTTGAGAAAAGAAGCCTTGAAGGGTTCCATGAAATTACATAAGTGCATCCAGGTGTGTCATCTCAGAACAACTCCTGAACTCGCTGCTCCTTCTGATGCGTGAGATATCAGGCGCATGGAGGAGTTAGATACCGATTCAATGGTGGCCAGCTGAGAGGCCACTTTGTCATGGACCTCATCAGACACGGCACCAGCCAAAGTTTCATAGAGCTATGAAATTAAATCTCTTTAACGCCTGGTAAAGTGTGCCATATAATTCAGGGACCTGATTGCAAAGGTCGCTAATGCAAAAGTACACTTCCCTATTCTGTCCAGAGCCAAGGACTCTTTGTTGGGTAGATGGAGAGTCTGGCTTTCTTCTTCCGCCAGGTCCTTCTTAGTTGCAGCCTCCACCACCAGAGCATCTACAGGAAGACCTTTGGACCTATGAGGGTCAGTAGCAGGAGGGGACAAAATTTTATCTTGTCTCTGGGGAATAGCCTCAACGGTGTCAGGAGCCTTCCACGCATGCTGCATGACGAGCCAGACCAGTTCGTCAGCAAGTGGAGTAACCCAGGAGGTAGGGGGCTGGGCACGAAAGGCCTGAAGGAACACAGACTCTTCAGAGGTTGGGTTCAAGGGCTGCCTGTCACCTCTCTGTTTAAGAATTTTGAGAATATCACCAAAGGATACCTCAGAGGGTGAGTGAGGGGACCCTTCCTCATAATCAAAGTCTGTGTCTTCGGTAAGGGACTCTTTTGTGGAGTCCATGTGCTTCCTCTTGCACAAGCTTTTTCAATGAACTTCCTCAGAGGGAGAAGCTGGGGAAGACAATGCAAAAGGGGTTTCCTGTGGTGGGAGTATATTCTAAGGCCCTTGTGCCCAGTGTCTGCCAGGAGTGACTTGTGTACATTGCAGTCCAGAGGAGGGTGGGGAAATTGATAGCACAGTATTGCCAGCCAATTACAAAGCCTTCTCCATTAGCTGGAAGGCCGGTCCACCTGAAGAGGGGTGAGTGTCCAGGACAGGGGTCACCCCTCCCCTAAGTGGCTCAGCCTGCTGACTCAGAGTCCCTGGATGGCTGTGAAACACCAAATTACGTAAGCCACAGCTGACATCCTGGGTCATAGCAAAACCCTCCTGCCATGAAGGCAATTGCGGTTCCTTAGTGAGGTCCATAAAGGGAACCGTAGAGGAGAAAGACTGTGCTATATCAAGGGGTTTCAAAGTCAATGAAGGAGGAAAATAAGTAGGGGTCTTTGGCAAAGGGTGATCACCTCCCAAGGAAGAATAGGTCCTGGGGGGCGGGATACCTCTGGCCAAAAGCACTTGATCCACAAGACACAACACGTGTTCAGAGAGGCTTCTAGTGGATTTCATGGACACAGCTGAGGGAGAGTCAGGTCCATCCAAAGATGGGGCAAGCTTGGTGCCCACCTCACTGGTCTGCACTGAAAGCAATGGGGCTGTAAGGGACTGAACTACAGGCGTCTGCACCGAATAAATCATTGGTGCCGAAGTCATGGTCTGCACCGACGATAAGGTCGGTGCCGAAGTGGTTGTTGGCACTAAGGCTGGAACCAAATAAATCTGTGCCAATAACTGAATTGTCGGTGCTGAGAGAGTAGTCGGTGCTGGGTAAGTTGTCGGAGCCAATGTCGTAACAGTCTGCATCAACTGGATAGTCGGTGCCAGTGGAGAAGTCTGACCTGAGGAGCCCCTCGGTACCGATGCGGTAAAGGACACGCTAGTCAGTGCCAAAATCACAGATGGTGCCGATGGCCTCAGTGCCGAAGGTCTAGGCACCGAAAGTGCTGGAGCTGAAGAAGTCGGACCCGAAGTGGAAAGCTTAGCTTTCTTGGGTCTCGGTTGGTGGGAGTCCCCAGCAGGGGACGAAGGAAGATACTTGGCTTTTATATGTTCATCAGTCTTTTTCTTATGGGATCTTGGAGTGGTTGAAGCCTCTGATCCAGAAATAGCCTCTGAAAAGGAAGATTTAAGTAGCCCCTTCAATAATTTATTTTTTCTCTCAATCAACATCCTGTTAGAGAAATTCTTACAAATTCCACAGGGTGGGTCAACTGTTAAATGAGGCACACCCAAGCAATAGACACACAGGGAATGTGCATCTGAAGCAAGTAATTTATGGCCACAATCAGAACATCTCTTAAATCCTGGACTACCTTTTTATCTGCCATGTTAGGAAAGAAGGAAAACCAAAAAAAAATACCAGCAATGGTACAAGAAATACCCAAAGGTAAGGAGGAAAGGGGTTTACCAATGATGGTAAAAAATAAATTACCTTGAGGTAAAGAGAAGAAAGGGGATTGAAAAGATTCAAGAAGGGATAGTTGCTAAATGCAATAAGGTAAGAGAAAACTATCTAGTAACTTTTCTGAGAGAAAAAGTTGTTTTAGATTAGTAAGACCAAAAATACTGTACTTAGCTCAAGAGAAGTAGCTTGACATGACTGAATGGCAACGTGGCAAGCAAAATCTGAGGTAACAGGGAGAGGGGAATTTTGGGTAAGAGTTTTAGCTCGAGAGTTTGTAGCTGACACAAGCTTGGAAGATGGTCAGCTCAGTTCCGAGGTCGAAACCGATACCCACACGTAAGGACTGAACGAGGATTAACAATATCAGATCATATGTTCTCATTTACCTGTTTCATCCCCATCACACCTCCAACATTTGACATCTGCCAGAGGAAAACTTCTTTGAAGTCTGCTTAGGGTATGACATACTTATGTAAATACTTCCAAGCAAAAATCATAAAACACTGGACGTGGTTGCATACTTGGGAGCTATAAATATGTCCTCCCATTGTTCCCTGTAAATTGCTTTTCCAGTCTCTCCTCCCAAAATGTTGTAATCTCCTCCAATTGATGTTTTTATACTTACAGTGCAATATTTATATGGCCTACTAATTATCCCTATTGCTAACAGCAGCTTCTGTTATAGATTCAACAAAAAACTTTACCAGAGAAAGTCTTTAAGTTAAGATTCCTCTATTTTCTGTGCCCTTACTTACAGTCACCCTTATTGGCAAACTCAACTTTTTCCCTTCTCAAGTTGGATTAGTTCTTACAATGCTTTCTGCTACTTTATGAATAAATATTCTGTATGGTGGTTGTTATTCTCCTTAAGGATCTGCATCCAAAATCCTACTCTCTCCTGATTTCTTGAACTTCAACCCTACTTCAATATCATCCTTTCCCACTTTGAATTATAACCTTCTGCGTGCGTTTTATATATATGAGCATTAACTGTGTAGCTCTGAAATATCCCTTCAAATCAAGTAATCCTAAACCACCTTGTTCTATTGGAAGGATCAACTTATGCCACTTAACACTTTTCCTCTTTCCTTCCCAGATAATTTTCTTCATCTCTTTAATTATAGTCCACAGCTTCTCCTTTGGTTGATAAAAATATGTATGACCTGTATATAAAACTAAAGGCATTAAAACATTTTCACTGCTTGTATCTTACTATCCACATTCATAAACAATAGCTTCTAGTTTCTCAAGTTTTTGTATTATATTTTGTTTAGTCTCTTCCCACATATCCTTAGCTGCCATAGCAGAAACATTTTTAATCCATATACCTAAATACCTCATCTCATCTTGTCCTCATAAATATTGGTATTGCTGAGCCCATTCATGTGTAGGAACATAATTAAAATCTTTGTTTTATCTTTGTTAATTTTAAATTCCAGAAAGACATGAAAAGGTCTTCAAAAGGTTTGACAACACTGAGGTGTTCTTTTCTGAATTTATCAGATACGGAATAATACAATCTGCAAATAAAGCCATCTTTTCTTGATTATCCTATCAATTTTATCTTTGAATTTCCAAGTCCCTTATTTTCTCTGCCACTGTCTCTAAGTATAAAGCAAGTAACAAGGGGGAAGGAGGAGAACACCTATGCTTGCTTCTTCTGCTCAAACACTACGTATCAGAGAGGACCCGTCTTACTTTAAATCTTGCCTCTGATCCTTCATATGCCCTCCTAATTGACCTTATTATTGTATCAGGGAATGCAAATGCTTCCATTGCCTTACTCATAAAATCCCAGCTTACTCTGACAAAAGCTTTCAATGTATCAAGAACCACCAAAAACATCAGTATTTGCATACATTCTGCTTCCATCTGGGTTATCACTGTTCTATTAATGTTGTGAAATGTTTGTCTCCCCTCCACAAAACCATACTGATCAATAGCTATCAATTTTTGCAACACTTGTGTTTTTAGCTAGTATAGACATAAACACTTCATAATCTTGGCTTAAAATTGAAACGGGCCTATATAAAACTGAGTCTGATGGGTCTTTGCCATTTAAGTCATTCAGCCACCACGACCTTCTTTGAAAATGTTGTTGCTTCCCCAATCCTTTTAAAATACTGTAAACAAAATCTTCCAGACTTTTATTACTTTCTTTCTTCTTAACTTCCAAACTTCCATAGGAATACCATCTGTTCTTGGAAACTTTCCTACAGATTGAGTATATATTGAAACATTTATTTCATCTCCTCCTATCTTGACTATTATTTATTGAGCCTCATCTACCTCCAACTTTGACATAATTAAGTCTTCCATAAATATTTCCATTTATACTCTTTCTTGATTTACACATTCTTTGCTTTATACAAAGGTTCATAAAATTTCTGAAATATCTTTAATATCTGTACAGGACGTATTGTTATTGGCTTGAGTTTGGTAAAAACCCTTTATACTTTTTATTGCCAAAGTCATTGTTCTAAAAGATTTTGTGCTCTGGAGTTATCAAAAAAGTAGCTGCTTAAGGAAAATCTTTCTAAACTCATGCATATCAATCATTGGATGATTTTTAACACTAAATGGCAGTAGGTTCCATATATATATATATATATATATATATATATATATGGGTCTACTTTAGATCAATGAATTTACCTTTCACTGAAACTCAAAACTGTGAGACAACTTCAATGAAAGTCTATTTCTACAAAGCCTTGGACCACAGACACAGTGTTACAGGGTAAAGAACCACTTGGCCACCAGGGTCAACTTTGCCCTTTTCCCCAGTGTAGTGTGATCTTGGAGTTCGCATATTTAGTTGAGGTGGGTGTGGGGGTGCAGACCCCTACATGGGGGGTGTGGGGGGGGGCAACGCCCTCACTTGGATGAGTTTAAATTTGTTCTGTGTAGTTCTTTTCTCCTGGTGGCCAAGAGGCTATTTGCCCTGTAACACTGTATCAGTGATCCAAGGCTTCGTAGAAATTGACTTACGTTGAAGTTGTCTTGCAGTTTTCAGTTTCGGTGAAAGGTAAATTAGTTTATCTAAATTCGACCCATATATATATATATATATATATATATATATATATATATATATATATATATATATATATATATATATATATAATGTATATAGATGTACTACTGTGTTTTAGCTCTCTAACATAATCATAACAGAAAAGCTGAACATGTGCAGAGAGATGTTCCACACAGAGCTATTGGAGAAGGAGCACTGACTAAAACTCTGATCTGTGATATATAACAATAAGTAGACTTTTTTTTTGCTTATTTTTACTAGTTATTGGTTATTCTAGATATTTATAGCACTTTTATTGTCTGCTGCATACTTTATTACTGTATTTTATAGCTATTGGCTCACTGCCTGTAGTGTTTTCGGTCTGAAAAGTTTCCATATTTAAGATTGTGTTTCTGGGCCTAGTTGTTTGTTAGAGGCTGTATTCTCAGCTTATTTTCAAGGCCATCTTAGCAAAAATCATTCCCCACTACAGTGAAAGTGTAGTCTTTGTGGTCATTGCTGGTTGGGGTTGCCAGGTCTATGGCTTGGAGAAAGCACCTCATTGGTTCTTTTGAGTTTTTTTAAAGTTGTTACAGGTTTCAACTTTCTGTTACTTAAGAAGTTGACAAGTGTTTTCTGCCACTCCACAGAGATATTGGAGAAGGAGCACTGACTAAAACTCTGATCTGTGATATATAACAATAAGTAGACTGTTTTTTGCTTATTTTTACTAGTTATTGGTTATTCTAGATATTTATAGTACTTTTATTGTCTGCTGCATACTTTATTACTGTTTTTTATAGCTACTGGCTCACTGCCTGTAGTGTTTTCTGCCTGAAGTTATTTCTGTAGTGTGTATCTTATCTTTATACCAGCTGGCCTTGCAGTTGCCCTTCCCTATTCTAAATTTGATCTTGGTCACTCCTCCCAGTCTAGTGTCATTAGTTCATTCTACCTAATACAGACAGAACATCTGAGAATGCCAACCTACTTAGGTTCTTTCCTTCTGTTTCTACTTTCTCCCTTTCTAAAATTAAAAAAAAATTGCCTAGAGCTCCTAGTATTTGGACTGTGCTTCTCAAACATTTTGGAAATATAGAGTATATTTTAGTACATTTATTAAAATTGTATTTGCCTTAATATTGCCACAACTCAAGTGCTCTAGGTTGCACTGCATCTGAATTGTTTTAGTGTTGTTTTAGCTGCTTTTCTGTATATGTAAACTAGCTACTTATTCTACTGTATTACTGCCTCTTAAATTGTTTTTCAGTTGTGCACTTGCTTTGCTTCATTTAAAAAGTTTTAAATTGCTAATTTTGTAGAGTTTTAATTGCATTTACTGTTTAGGGCTACACACTCAAGTATGTTAGCCTTTTCTGTGTTTATTTACTGTATTATTGCATTGTTTAGCCTGTTTTAATGAAAAAAATCTTTTTTGCTCAGTTCCTGCCTTTCCTAGCTAGTATAGTCCAGATCCCAGGCTTTGCTGGTTTCAGGATTTTATTTTCCGTGTTCAGAGCTATCCAGACCTTGCTGTGGTAGAGGGAAGTCCTACTGCTTACCAGTGGGAGTGGTGAGCATTGTACTGCCTATCTAACACGAAATGAGTGGTTTCCAGCTCTGAAATTGTAACTTTATTAGCCATTTTGGGCTGATTTCTATCCCTTTTAACTTTCTGGCATAAAAACACATGTGTTTGCGTGTTTTTCACATCGTGCAGCACTGCTGGGCTACGGTTAAGCTATTCCAGATACCAGAAAATCTGCTCTTCAAATTTTCCCTTAGAACTAGCAGGTTTCTCAGTAGTAGCATTAAAAACTGAACCCCTGTGACTAGCACTTGTTCTAGAACCTGCTGGAAAGCACTAGGAAGCCTTAAACAGATACAAGCACTCAACTCTCCTTGTTAATAAGGAGAAAGTATTCGTAGGCACTAAACAGCCTATAATTGCAAAGTACCTTGCAAAGGTAAGGGAAAACAGCTCTTGTACTTTACAAAATAAACACCTAAACAGGCATGTCCAAGGGTCAGCTTCCGGTGATTTCTCCTGTCCACCTGGTGAATCTGGGCATACTGGGGCAATGCAGCAACTGCCTCATGTACACAGACAACTCTCTCCTCCTACCATCCAACACTGCAACCTGGGAGAGATGCACTTACATAGCCAAACTGGAAGCAAAGCTCTCTTCAGCCAAGATTGTGCTAGACAGTCAAGAGAAGGCCTGCACTACACCTCAAGCAACACACAGCCCTTCAAAACCCATACCATCAACACCCACACATAGCAACACTAAACCCACATATGCGGAGGCCCTAACATTAACCTGCCCAAGCAACAAGGACCTTCAAAGCTGAAACGCCAACACACACCAGTCACAACCAAAGTGACACATAACTCGCAACACCAGTGTGCAACCCAACAACAACCCCTAAGCCAAGAAAATGTACCCAACACTTTAGTCATAGGCGACTTTATAGTCAGGCACACTGATGTCCCACTCACCAGGCTGAACAAGAAGAAAATTACAGTCAGCTGCCTGTTGGGTGCCAGGATCCGCCACATAATGCATGCACTAATGCCACTCCACAACAAGTACAAATATGACTCTGTCATTGTCTATGTTGGAGTGAATGACTTGAGACATACCAACCTGGACTACATGAAAAGAGACATGGAAGAGCTCTCGGATCATGGGGCCCAGGCAGGTATGGCCCTAGCCCTGAGTAGCATCCTGCCTTCACCCAGAATGATACCACAGTATAAGGACAAAATGATTGACTTCAACAACTGGCTAAGCTTCTGGTGTCATTCAAAGGGGATTCAGTATCTCTCTGCCTGGGACGACATGATCGGCAAACCGTGATGCTTTGCCAGAGATGGTCTGCACCTGTCACCTCTGGGATTCAGGTTACTGGCTAAAGCTCTTGCCACCCCTATAGTGCCTTTTTAAGGCAAGGTTCAAAGGACAAAACCACGACTGTAACAGGTACAAGCATGCAAAATCTGAAGGTAATGCTACTCAATGTTAGAAGTCTAAACATCAAAATGCACTCTCTCGAGGCACTCCTAAAAATGGAGAACATTGATATCTGTGCAGTAACCGAGACCTGGTTCAAGGGTCCAAAGAGCACCCCTGCATTACCAGGCTACAACTCTTACCACACTTTTCGGCTACCAAACCAAAACTGAAACACTAAAGGTCCATATTCACCAAGGATATTCACATCTCCAAGCTAGTTGCCCAACACAATGCATCTGAAATTCTCCAGGTGCAACTAACACTAGGTAAGACTACAATCCAAACTGTAGCTTGCTACAGATCCCCCACCATGCCCCAAGATTCTCACTACACCTTTCTAAACATACTGGAAAATATTAAGATACAACCAATTTCAACTACCCTGCCATTAACTAGGAAAACTACTTGGGTACCAACAACTTTTCCCAGTGGTTCTTGGAATTCATAAATTCCAATGCCCTGGATCAACTAATCCATTGTCCCACCAGGGGCTCCAGTATCCTAAACCTGGTCATTACCAACATGGGAGATAGATGCTCCAGGCCAGTGGACACCCCCTCATTGGTGCAGGTCTGACCATAAGCTAATCAACCCTTGACATCCACCATCCCACCCCCCCCCCAGTAAGGAAACCTCTGTAAAAACTTCTCCAAAGCCATCTTCATGCTACTCAAGTCAGAAGTGACAAACGTCATGACACCCATGCAGACAGGAGCTAAAAGTTCGACTGCTGAATCCTACACTAAGGCACTGTACGAGCACATCCACTCATGCATGAATCTTGCCATTCCAAATAGAACCAAGATGCTCTCCTCCAAAAAAAAGGAAGCCAATCTGGTGGCCCCCGCCATATACAAACTATACAACAGAAGGAAGAAACTGTTGCAGAAAAGAGGAAAATACCAGGATGTAAAAAACTTCCTTACCAGCCTCAGTAAGTAGCTGAGATCCCTCATAAAATCATTCAAAGCAAGTTACAAAAATAAAACTGCTAAAGATTCCAAAGACCACCACAAGGCATTCTATAGTTATGTCAAGACTCTAAATGGCAATGCTCAGATCTGCTCTGAGCTACAACAGAATGGCATTAAATATACTGATCCCAAGGATAGTGCCAATATCCTGGCAGATCGATTTAGTGCCTTCACCCCCCTCTCACCCCCTAAAGGGCCCATCTCAATACCAAACGATTGCCAAATTCCGGTAATCATGGCCTCCACAGGTAGAAACCGCACTCTCCAAAGCTAAGAATACAGCATTCATTCGACCAGATGACATCCTGGGCTGTGTACTACATGAACTACAAAATGAACTGGCACCTCATCTAAGTGTCATGTTTAATCATAGCCTCACCTCAGACTTCATGCCCACTGAGTGGCACACAGCTACAGTTATCCCACTCCACAAAGGGGGATCCACCTTGGATCCCAGGAACTACCGTCCCATCAGTCTGACGAGCCTGATCTGCAAGGGCTTGGAACTTATAAATAAAGACATTGGCAACCTTCAAACACTGGACCCCAAGCAGTTTGGGTTCGTGAAGGGCCGATCTTGTCTCCTGAATCTGATTGACTTCTTCAAATCAATCTTCAGAGCTGTGGACGAGGGTAAGGAGGTCCACACAGCCTATCTGGACCTCGCCAAGGCCTTTGACACCATCCCCCACTCTGGAATCATAGATAAACTTACTTAGCTGGGCATAAATCCCTATGTCACTCGATGGGTTGCCAACTGGCTTACTGACAGAACCCAGACTGTAAAAGTAGCCGACTCCAAATCCAGCTCCAGACAGGTGACAAGTGGAGTACCTCAAAGTTCAGTCCTGGGACCACTCTTGTTTAGCATCTACTTTTCTGAAGTACAGGCCAACACTAAGGGACTCTGGCTAACAAAGTTTGCAGATGACTGCAAACTGGGAGCCATTATTGAATTCCCAAATGATGTGGATATTCTACAAAAGGGCCTTACAGAAACAGATGCGTGGTGCCAGAGCCATTGTCTCAAGCTTAATGCCAAGAAATGTATAGTTATTCCCTTTGGGAAAAAACATGTACCCATGAATTACCACATAGGTGGCAGTACACCAAACATTGAAAGTGAGATGTGAGACTTAGGAACACAGGTGGACAGTGGTCTCACCTTCGATAAAGTACAGTTTTGTACCTACCATAAATGTAGATGTCCGAGAGGTATGCATCTGCAGTCCTAACAAATGGGTTGTCCTGGCCTCAGGCAGCCCTTCGGTTGGCCGGATTCCAAAGTCTGGGTCTGGCCTCGGCTGGTGTCGCACTTCACCCGACATCATAGCTGCAGTTCTTCGGGTATAAAGGCATCAGCCGACGCCATTTTCCTCAGTGTTTCTTGCCCCAGATGCCAGATGCCCTCTAGGAAGGCTAAATTTGGATAAATGCAAATGTTTCCAAACAACAGAGAGCAAATAGAAATAAACATGTATGTACATATATACAAACAAATACACCATAACAGATTCCCCCAGCTAGCTACAAGATGGGCAAATACCCTAGGAGTACCACAGAGGGGAAGGAGGGTGGGTAATCCTGACTGCAGATGCATACCTCTCGGACATCTGAATTTATGGTAGGTACAAAACTGTACTATGTCCTTCAAGGATGCATCTGCAGTCCTAACAAATGGGTAGAATACCATAGCAAAACTGGGGGAGGAGGCCCTAACAAGATTATGGTGTAGTTAAGATCCCTTGCAACACAGCAGTGGCAAAACCTGCTCGGGATCTGGAGTATAAGGGTAGATTATAATGCTTGGCAAATGTATGCACAGAGCTCCAAGTAGCAGCCTCTAAAATGTCTTTTGTAGCCACTCCTCGTAAAAAGGCTGTAGTAGTGGCTGTAGCCCTTGTGGAGTGAGGTCTGATATTTTCTGGAGTTGCCTTTCCATGATAAGAATAACAAAATCTAATGCAATTTCCTATCCATTTAGAGATTGTCTGTTTTGAAATTGCTTTTCCTTCCATTCCTGTGGCATATGCTACCAGAAGCTGGTCAGTTTTTCTATTGTTCTTGGTTCTGTCCAGGTAGTAGCGCAATTGCCTATGCACATCCAAGGTATGCAGCAGTCTTTCTCCCCTGTTCTGTGGGTTGGGGAAGAATGTAGGTAGGTGGATTGCTTGGTTTAAAGATACCCTGGAGACCACCTTTGGCATAAAGGCAGTATTAGTTCTCATGGACACTCTATCCTTATGGAAGATAAGGAAGGGTTGTACTGCCATTAATGCCTGTAGTTCAGAAACCCTTCTTGCTGAAGTGATTGCAAGCAGGAAAGCAGTTTTCCATGATAAGTACTGTAATTCTGCTGTTGCTGCTGGTTCAAAGGGGGGAAGTGTCAACTTTTCTAGCACAAAGTTCAAGTCCCATGTAGGCAGTGGTGGCTTCCTTGGTGGCTTTACATTTTTAATTCCTCTCAGAAACTGCCTGAGTAGAGGATGAGAGAAGACTGGAGGATCCATGTTGTATTCTGCTGAAATAGCTGACGCATGAATCTTAATGGAAGAGTAAGACAGGCCATTGTGGAAAAGCTCTGCTAAGTATTCCAGGATGTTAGCTATGTTTACCAGTGCTACATTTTGCCCTTTTGCTGCACTCCAAAAGAGAAATCTTTTCCATTTCGCTGAGTAAGTTTTTCTTGTTGAGGGTCTGCGAGCTTCCAAGATAATGTCTTTGACCCTTTGAGATAAATCTGGGTTATTTTGTCTTATGCAATGCTCCAAGCAGTTAGCTGCAGTGTTTTCAGGTTTGGATGCAGGGTTTTGAAGTTGTTCTGTGTTAGCAGTAAAGGAACCAGGGGTAGAGGCCATGCGAGTTCCCGAGACATACTCCTCAGTAGTGGGTACCAGTGCTGTCTCGGCCAGTCTGGAGCTATCAGGATGATCCTTGGGTGGTCTTCTTTGATCTTCAATAGCACCTTGTGCATCAAAGGAAGAGGTGGGAATGCACATGCTGTCAGGTCTTTCCAACTGAAAGATAGGGAGTCCACCTTCCAAGCAAGTGGGTGGTATATCCTTGTGCAGAATTTTTTCAATTGGTGATTGTGTGGGGATGCGAATAAGTCTATCTCTGGTAGCCCCCATTTCCTTGTGATGGATTTGAAGATGTCTGGATGCAGCATCCATTCGTGGGCATCCGTGGTAGTCCTGCTTAAGATGTCTGCTAGTATGTTTTCTTTTCCTGGCACAAATATTGCCTTGAGCTGTATGTTTTGGCTTAGGGCCACATTCCAGAGATCCATTGCCATCCGGCATAGAGGATATGAATGTGTGTCTCCCTGTTTGTTGATATACCACATAACTGTGGTGTTGTCCTTCCTTATCAGCAATTGCCCCTGTTGGAGAAACGGTCTGAATGCTTGAATTGCCAATTTTACTGCCAGCATCTCTTTTTGGTTTATGTGCAGGTTCTGCTGGTCTTGAGTCCATAAGCCTTGTATGCACTTGTCCAGCATGTGTGCGCCCCAACCGAGGTCTGATGCGTCTGTGGTGATAGCCTGGCTTGGTTGAGGGCTGTGGAAGGGCAGTCCTTTGTTCAATTGACAGGCCTGAGCCCACCATCGGAATTCTTGCTTCAGGCATGGAATTATTGGAATTTGGGTTTCTAGGCTGTGCTTGTGCTGAGACCATAAATTCCTGAGGTACCATTGCAACTTTCTCATATGCAGTCTGGCATGTGGGATCAATATTATGCAGGATGCCATGTAACCCAGGGCTTGCAGGACTTTCCTTGCTGTAAGCTGGTTCTGCGTTGCTAATGCCATGAATTAGAGTGGAAGGTGCTTTTGTTTTTCTGGTGTGAGGGATGCCATTTGATTTGAAGTGTCCAGTTCTGCACCCAAGAAGGTTATCCTTTGGGATGGCAACAGCCTTGACTTTTTTATATTGACTGTGTATCCCAAGGCTTGCAGTAGATGAATGACCCTTTTCAAGTCTTTTGTTAATTTGTTTTTGTTGTCCGCTTGTAACAGGCAATCGTCCAGGTAAGGGTAAATTTGAATTCCCTGAAGCCTGCAATGAGCAATCACTGATGCCAGGCATTTCGTGAATACTCTGGGCGCAGTAGATAAGCCAAAAGGCAATGCTGAGAATTGATAATGCTCTGATCCTGCAAGAAATCTGAAGTACCTTCTGCAATTTGGTCTTATGGGGACGTGCAGGTATGCCTCCTTGAGATCTAGAGTTACCAGCCAGGACTCCTTGCCCAGCATGGGAAGAAGCTGCTGTAGAGTCAGCATTTTGAATTTTGGGACAATGAGGTATGTGTTCAGAGCGGACAGGTCTAGAATAGGTCTCCATTGATTTTCCTTCCTTGGCACCAGGAAAAGTCTGGAGTAAAATCCTTGCCCTTGTTCCATAGATGGTACCTTTTCTATAGCTCTCATCCTTTTTAAGTTGTCTATTTGTTTTAGAGCATTTATCTTTTGATTTGGAGGTAGGTTTGGCATTCCTCTCTTCCTTGGTAGAGTATGGAAGTGAAACCTGTAACCTTTGTCTATTGTCTGTAAAATCCATCTGTCTCCTGTAATGTAATGCCAGTTTACTGAAAATAAGGCTAGCTTTCCGCCTAAGGGAGCTTCTAGTTGTTCCCTGGTAGGCGGTTTCAGAGCCAAGTCACTGTGATGGTCCTGTGGAAGTGGTAGTGGCTGGGTCTGCAGCAGTACTTCGCTGGTTGTTAGGCTGCCATTGACGTCCTCTGTAGGCACCTCTGGATTGACCTCTGCCTCTTGTGCGCCTATTCCTGCCTCTCTGTGCTCTGTTGGTATCTGGAAAGGACCAATTCTTGGAAGGCCAGTTCCTACTAAACCTTAGAGGCTGGACCTGTAAGAAATCCTTGACTGTCTGGACAGATTTTGCTTTCTCTTCCACCTTCTTCAGCACTTGCTGTGCAGGAGTGCCAAACAAATTGTGTTTATCCATGGGAGCATCTAGGAGCTTTGATTTCACATGGTCTGGTAAGGACTGCTCTTTCAACCATGCATGCCTTCTGATCACTGTACCAGTCATAGCTGATCTAAAGGAGGCCTCCAGTGCATCATAGCCGCATTTTAAGGAATGATTACTGACCTGCTGTATGTTATGTACCATTTCCTGTAGTGACTTTCTGTCTAAAGGTTCAGGTGAGGACAGCTTTTTAAATAACTGATCTAACATAAATTCCTGATACTGAATCATGTGGAATTGACAGTTTAAGGCTCTAACCGAAAGAGTAGCAGAAGTATAAACTTTTTTACCCCATCTCTCCAAGGCCCTAGATTCCCTTTCAGAGGGGAGTGGGTTTTTGGCAGAGGTAGCTGCTACAGCCTTGGGGCCCTGTGAAATAGTTTCAGGATCTGCAAAAGGAGCCTTATACAAGTGATTATGTGTGTCCAGAACCCTGTAGTATCTGTCGGGCTTAGCAGGGGCCGGAGGGAGTGAATCAGGAGCAGTACAAGCATCATTAAATGCATCATCCACAACTGTAAGTACTGGAGGAATGGCTAAAGGCCTATGCTGTGGCAAATGCAAAAAAGTCCTAAGCCTTTTCCTAGAGTCTGAGAAATCCTGGCCGTGCCATTGAAATTGTTCCCTCATAGCATGCAAGGTTTCACCAAAAGAAAATTCCTCAGGAGAAGAGGCAGAAGGAATGTAGTCCTCTGCATCAGAGTCCTCATATGGAGAATAAGGGCCCTCAGGAGGGTTAGTATTTTCTGATTCATCTGAGGAGTAATCAGTAGAAACTGGTTCAGGGGGTTCTGCTCTAGGTCTCTTCTCTGGAGGGGGTTGAGAGGCCCTATCAGGGTGAGACTGGGAACCCCTGATCAAAGAAATGAGATCCTCTGCTAGACTAAGCATTTGAGTACTAGAGCTAGGCCTGTGAGAGGGGGCTTTAGTAGGCACGGCCTTGGAAGATTTAGCTGCTTTAGCCCTGGCAAAGGCCTTAATTGACATGGATGCAGGGGGCCTAGCAGCTCCACGTGCAGGAGTAGATACATCTAGGGGAATAGTATCTGATAATTCCTGAGAAATTGTAAGAGTAGGTGGAATTTCAGTAGCAGATTCAGCCATGCTGGAAGAGGCCTCGGTAGTAGGAGGCATGCTTTTGGCCGAGGGAAGAACCGCATGCTCGGTTTCAGCTGAAACCGAGACACTCGCGGTTGGCTTAACCACGGTTTCAGCCGAAACCGCGGACCGCGAGTGTCGGTCCTTTTCCTTATGCTTTTTAGCTAAATGTGAAGTCGGAGTCTCCGACGGCATGATATAAGCAAAAGCGGAGCCGAAAAACTCCTCTGCAAACTCCGACCGACGTCTAAGCGTCCGTCGGTTGAAGGAAGCACAGGCTAAACAAGCTGCTACGTCGTGGTCTGGGCCTAAACAAGGTAGGCAGTAAGAGTGGAAGTCTTTATGAGGTATTTGTTTCCCACAAGTTAAACAGTTATTCACTTTTTCTGACATCGGCTGAGGCAAGAAAGAGTCTCCAACGGGGTACTTAGCTTTTTAGAAGTCTTCGGTAGTAGTAATTTCTGGATCTGACCGACCGGCACTTGCGAACAGCTTCTGCTTCGGGTGCCACGCGGCAAGAAAGACAGAGGAAAATGTCGTCAGCTGATGCCTTTATACCCGAAGAACTGCAGCTATGACGTCGGGTGAAGTGCGACACCAGCCGAGGCCAGACCCAGACTTTGGAACCGGCCGACCGAAGGGCTGCCTGAGGCCAGGACAACCCATTTGTTAGGACTGCAGATGCATCCTTGAAGGACATCCACATCACCACAACAGTCAGGAAATCCTTCTATGTGGCACACCTCATCACTAAGTATTTTTCATCCAGAAAAAAGGAGGTCATTGTCCCACTGTACTCATCCCTCATTAGATCCATTATAGAGTACAACACCCCATTTGGTATGTATCTCACAAGACATCTGCAACAGCTGGAATAGCCACAGAAATACCTCACTAAAAGAATCACAGGCCTAAAGCAGATGCCCTATGCTGACCGTCTAAAAAATTCCAGCTATACTCTGTGACATATCGTCTACTCAGAGGTGATCTCTGCTTAACATACAAGGCCATGTCAAACCCTGAGCTGTTGGACATGCTCCACTTAAAGAAATCTCAATCCCTCAAGAGCCACATGCTCCAGGGATGTAAACCTTGTCATCACAGTGAATAAAACATGTTGGAGGGATAGGTTCTTGACCCAGAGACTTCCCATACTCTGGAATAGACTGCCCATACATGTCAAGCAGAGTGCTTCCTTAGCCCTCTTCAAAAGGAACCTTGACAATTGGATGGGAGATAGGAAATTCACCTCAGGGATCACGTCAGTCGCCCTCCTAGACAGGGGTCCAGAGAAGTAAATATTGTGGGAAGAAATATCCAGGGAATTGTTATGGCTAGGCTTGTATAGGCCCTAGGGCCAATAGCCTAGTACCAACATATGAACCTATGAAAGCATTTTAAGCATGTATTCTTATTAATATGGGGCACTGCCCTTGACTTACCAGCTTAAAAATAAGGGTACAGGTTAGTAGTGTATTTTTCAGACTAAGAAACTGCCTTCCTCCCTTTGCAACTGTTACAGTGTGGTGCTGTCTTCTGGGAGAGTTGCCCATAAACCTGAGTATTTCATTCAGAACACTTTGCAGTCTATCACACCTGGTAAGTGGATGTGAGGTAGTAATAAGTGCAACATAGTCTAAGAATTAGGATAAACACTCAAGTGTAATTTTGGTTTCTCTAGTTAATGTTAGTATGTTTGTTACATTCTAATATATGTAAATGAGTCCAAGCTCTAACTTTACCCCTCTCTCCCTCATGATATACAGATTACAATTAATGGAAGAGAATTTTGACCAAAAGTAAGAAGAGTAGAGCCCTAGTCACTGAAATAAACCAACTACTCAGGAGCTGAACAAAATCCACCAAAGCCAAGTTTCAGCCTGAAATAGCTACCCAAGCCAACGACAAGGCATTTTTTCATTATGTTCATAATGTCAAAAGCAAAATGTAGCAAAGCACTGCGCTGATTGCGAATGATGTTACCTACACTAAGGCTGAAGATATAGTGAACTTACTGGCTGATAAATGCAGCTCTAACTCTACCCCTCTTGCCCTTCCTCTCTCCCTTAAGATACCTATGTCATATATGACAATTTAATAAATATGTTTCTTGGTTAAAAAAAGATGTACCTGAAACTGGCTTGCCTTTAGCTATCACACAATGCCTGGTCTAAAAGTGCTATCAAAAGCTAAAAATACCACATTGATGGGTCCTGACTATATCCCATGAAGCATCTTAAATAGCATGAAGCATGAATTAGCCACCCCTGTAACAACACCGTTCAACCTCAGCCTCCAGACAGGTTTTGCACCAAGCAAATTAGGAATCACTGCAGTCATTCCCCTGCATAAGGGAGGACTTTCAATAGACCCATACAATTACACACCCATATGTTTGCCCATTCTCATATGTAAATCCATAGAAAGACCATGTAAATGACAAAAATGGGTCCAAACACATCTCTGGGTACTACCAATGTTACTAATACCTGGGTGTGTGGTGCCATGTCATTCTGCATACTAAAAAGAATGGGTTGAGATCCTCTGTAATTGATAGTCAAGCTTAGAAGATTAAAACAGTTGAACACACCCAATAGGTCACAGGCTAATTGTTTACTGATAAGGGAATGTGAATAGGTACTTTATCAGATCATTCACATGTAAGAGTGCATGAGAACTGGGCAAACAGAAAGTGGTTACATTTACAAAAAATGAAGGAAAGGGAAGGTATCTCTGTTGAACCTTTCTCATTAGTGTGTGTGTGTGTGTGTGTGTGTGTGTGTGTGTGTGTGTAAGAGAGATTTAGGCTGTTGTACTGAGAAGGAATTTTTATACAATAAACTGGAAAACTGGTTTAGAACATTACAACTCACTCTATTCACACCAGCTCAGTGAAGACTGTTATGTGATACTAGGTATATAAGAACCACGGCAGTAAGATGGCCTTTACCAATATTTGTACAAATAATATTAGTGAACCAGAGCAGCAGTAGTGGGACAATGCTGTGCCCTTTCTACAAACCATACTTGCACTCACATAGGCGGCTACAACACTTCCAGTAGATTTTAAATTAGAAAATCACTGTCTGAGGGGAATAGAAGAAAAATTCTGAAGGAGTCTACCTTATCTCTTTGCCCTTGTTTGGGAAAGTAATTGCTGTGGGCATCTTCCAAAGTTCACTGAAGGAAACAGTGTTGATTGAAAAGTCATCATTTTTTCTAACGGTATGGCAGTGAGAGAGTCTCAGGTTTTATGCAATTTGGTACAAGTCTTCAGAACTAGCATTCATGGCTAGGCACATTAGTTAACCCACAAGTTGCATTGACAATGATAACAGGATGGAAGAAGAATAAAAAAGCTTCATCTACTAAGTCAATAGTGAGGAGCTTCACGCTTTTCATAAGAACAATCTTCTTACAAGACTGATTTCTCACCAGGAAAATATGGGCTTCCAGTAACGTGCACTTGCATTTGTCTAATGAATTTTGATTTGGCTTTACTGATTAACTTCTTACAGCTGTTTCATGTCATTACATTCTAGCCATGTGAACTACCTATTTAGGATTTTAAAGTCACTTTTTCATTGGCCACCAATTTTCCTATGAGTCAGCTATCCTCCTGATAATTTGGGGTTAACATATAGTAAAGAAGGATAGTAAACAAAACTTCAAGGCTGTATTACAATCAAGTTGTGATGGAGCACATGACCAATCTTTACTTGCTTCCTCAATTAGTAGTCAGAGTTGTTGACTTTGTTAAATAAACTGCAGGTTAATGTTTCCTCATACACTTTCATCTTTTTGGCAGAAAAATGTCAAAATATACTGCAGTGACTACAGAATAATGGTAAACCTACATCCATCCTGGTTAAAGTGTCAAGGCATTAGTAATCACACCGTGCAGCACAGTTTTCTCCTTTTTAAAAGGGAATATCTGGTAAGACTGGTCACCTGTTGGTTAAAGAAGTATTTCCTGAGATTGCTCTATAATAGGGCCTTTCAATGTTGAGCCCAGAAGGAAATATGGTCAACTGATACTGTAGCACTATCCCTGTGTGCAAATGAGATGGGGATACTCTCAACAATACTTAGGGGTTTTAGTGGACACCTTAAAGAGTGATCTGGTCTAGTACTGTATCTAGTTTAAAGTGCCCTTCAGTCAAATATTCACAAAATGATCTACTGGGTTGTGGCTTGCTTAGTTTAAGAAAGTTATACTGTACAAGAGTCATACTTGGCAACCAGAAGTAGATCTTCTCCTCCTACTCAAAGCAGAGAACTTTGGCTTTACTAAAGGGTAAATACTTTTTCTCTGGACTGAGGGATGAAATAATTGTGCTTCATCCATCAAGGACTTTGCAAAAAGTACATCATCAGGTTTATACAAATTTACCTAGGCCTCAACTGAATTTATTTCTGGTGATGGAAGCACTGACATTTTTTTTTATTTTATTTTATTTAGTTTACATTTGTTTACCAGGAATGTCCAACTGGACACAAGTCCTTTTTCAGCAGAAACCTGGAGAGAAAAGCTCCACATAAACATAAAATGTACAAATATAAATAAATCAATCGTGTACATTTAGAAGAGTACAATAAGAACCTTTACAGTTACAAAATGCAATCTTTAGACATCAGGATGTTTTAGGGGTGGTACCAAAGTGGGGATGGGGGTGCCAATGTTGACTTTAATGTCACATGCAAGCATCTGAAATTCAAATGTTTGTAGATCTAAATTTGGGGAGCACTCTGGGTCAAGAATTTCTTAGCAATTGATCTCCATCTACTGAACCAACAGTGGAGGAGCTGTAGAGAACAGACATGACAAGGAGGGCAACCGCAAGGGACTGGGTTCTTTGTATTGTAGTGCAACTGTTGCCAACTGTGAGAGTCTGTGGGCACAAGCAGCTGCCTGTAACACTGAAGTATACTGTTACTGATGTGTGGGGATATGATTTGGAAGGAAATGTTGTTATGCAGTTTAATAAAAAAGAGTTGCTGCTGTTTGAAAAATCATTCTTCCTAACCAAAGACTGATATTGTTAATATGCTTCACAAAGAATGATCATAAAACAAAACTGATGAAAAGACACATCACAGCTGTCAAAAAATATGCAGTTCTATGCATGCATTTATTTTTAGGAACAAAGTTTCTATTACTTAATCTAAGTCACTAGTATGGTATTTCTTAGCAGGACTACATGCACAAATGTGGGCAAATATCTTAATTTATGTAGCCTGGCTTCACTGGCATAACGTTTGTGGTCTTAAGTACAAAGCAAATGATACAGATTTAAGTAATGATCCAGCAGCCAGGGGTCCAGCTAGGAGGGACGTAAGACTGAGAGGCCTTATGGTCATCTCTCCCACTGAAAGAGAAGGACTGGTTCTTTTCCAGTATTCTCAGATCACATACCCACACATACATCCCCTGCTCAAATCTCACAAGAACAAGCTCTCAGTGTGCTATTTAAGACCAAGAACCCTATATGAATGAGGCCAGATAGCATACCAAGCTGCCTTCTGGTCAGCTTGTCACATGACTTGTTGGATCCCCTACAGAAGCTATATAGTATTAGCCTCAAAACAGTCAATGCAAGATGAATGGAGGACTGCAGCAGTCATTCCCTTGCAAAGAGATGGAGCCTCAATGGACCCTGGTAATTACAGACCCATAAGCCTGAAAGAAAAGTTATGTAAAATCTTACTATAACCATAGATGTTCTTCTCTTCCATGTTGCAGTATTTTGCAAATTGGTTTACACTTCAGTCTCGCAAATGTGTGGCCAGTATCTAAAAGCTTTCGGTCCCTGTGTGGTGCGTGAGACATCTGACATAGGTTGAGATTTCATGGGCCATAAGATGACATTGGCATGCACTAGCCCTCAGAACAGAAACCCCATTTGGAGCCTGTCCTATAAGGGCAATGCCATATCATTGCCATCCAGGAAGGGAAGTCATTAAGTGACAGGAGGAGAAGGAGGGAGGGAAGGAATACTGCAACATGGAAGAGAAGGACATCTATGGCCATGGTAAGATTTTACACAACTTTTCTATGTCCTTCTATTCCCATGTTGCAGTATTCTACATATGGGTGAGTGCCAAAGCTCACTGAGATTAGGGTGGTGGTCTAGAGGCACACTACAAGAATCCATGAAGGATAGCTCTGGTGAACCCTGCCTGGATCTGGAGATGCAGTCAAGTTTGTAGTGTTTGGTGAAGGTGTGGACCAAAGACCAAGTAGCAGCTTCCAGGATACTAGAGGTATCCAGGCCCTTGAAGCAGGCCCTTGAAGAAGGCCCCTGAAGAGGCCATTGCTCTTATGGAATGAGCCTTAATTGTACCCTGCAGAGGACTTACCATGGAATTGGTAACAGAAGGTGATGTCCTTGGAGATCCAAGTAGAAATAGTCTGCTTGGTCACTGCCTTCCCCAGAGCTCTGGGGTGAAAGGATACAAAAAGCTTGTCAGCTTGTCTGACAGGCTTGGTGTTGTGCAGGTAGACTCTGATTTGCCTGTGTACATCCAGGTAATGCATCACTGTCTCCTTGTGGGTTTGGGAAAAAGACAGTTAGATTTATGGCCTGACTGAGGGACAGGTCAGTAACTACCTTCGGCATGAAGGACGGGTTAGTCCTGGGGGTAACCCTGTCCTTGTGAAAAACAAGGAATGGAGGAATAGTCATAAGGGCTTGGAGTTCAGACACTTTTCTGGCTAAAGTTAGGGCCACTAACAGAACAGTTTTTCAAGTTAAATGGCTCAAAGGACAGTAGCATAAACTTCTCAAGCATGTAATTAAGGTCCCAAGGTGAGGGTGAAGGTTTCCTGGGGGGATTAAGGTGAAGTACCCCCTTGAGGAAGAGTTTGAAAGAAAGTCTGGATGCTAATGGGGGATCCAGAGCCAGGCATGCAGAAATAGCAGACAGTTGGGCTTTGACGGATGAATAAGCCAATCCAGTCTGTAGTAGCTCACACAAATAGGACAGCACTAGAGGGGGTTCACTGAGAAGCAGGTCCAGCTGTCTTTTATGACACTACATAGTGAATCATTTCCACTTTCAGAGGTATGATTTTCTTGTATTTGGTTTCCTGGCCTCCTGCAGGATATTGCGCACATCCTCATTGTAAAGGTGTCTGAATGGGATCAGAATCCTAGCAGCCACAGGGTTAGGTGCAGAACCTGCCACTGTGGATGGATTAGTGACCCCTTGTTCTGTGTGAGAAGGTCCACTCTGGGGGGGGGGGTAACTTGTGATGATTGCCCTTGGACAGGTGTAGGAGTAAGGGGAACCAGTACTGTCTGGGCCAGTAGGGAGTCACCAGCAAGATTCTTGTGTTGCCCTGCTGGATTCTTAGCAGGACCTTTTGAATAAGTGGGAAGGGGGGGAATGCATATAAGTATTTCCCCTTCCAGGAAATTGAGAAAGCATCTGTTGTCAGTGCCTGTGATTCTGGTGTCCTGGTGCAAAGGCCAGGAAGTTGCCTGGTGATGGTGGAGGGAAACAGGTCTATTTGAGGTATACCCCACTTGTGGACCAAGTACAGGAAGACATCACTGTGGAGCATCCATTCATGGTTGTGCTGGTTCTGCTAAAATAATCTGCCTGTGTGTTGTGGAGAGAGGAAATGCAGGTCATCTGTAGGGTGATTCCCAAACCAAAAGGGCTAGTCCGCAGAGCAGGTAGGACTTGCCCCCCCCCCACTTGTTGATATACCACAGTACAGTGGTGGTGTCTGTGTATATCAGAAGTTGCCCCTTTTGTAAGAAAGGGAGAAATGTCTGGAGGGTTAGAAGGATTGCCCTCATCTCTCTGGCATTAATGTATTCTGATTTGAGGTGCTGTGGCCACAGGCCCTGCACCTGTTGGTGTTTGAGGGTGGCCCCCCACTCCAGGACTGAGGCGTCTGTGTGCATGATCTGAGTAGGTCAAGTTGGTTGGAGAGGAAGGCTCATGTTGTAATTTACCTGAGCCAACCACCATAGTATTTCCTTTTTCAGGCAGAGAAGAAGGGGCACAATGTACTCCAGAGGCTGATTGTGTTGCGTCCAGATTGACCGAAGGTACCATTGTAGCTTTCTCATGTGCAGTCTTGCTAAAGGAAGCATGGGTATGTTGGCTGCCATGTAGCCCGGACATTTGAGGTACTGCCTTGCAGTCAACTCTGTGGAGTGAAGGACCAGGAGAAGGAGTTCTGTCAAGGAACTCAATTTTGGTGGGGGTAGGTATGCCTCCATGAGATCTGAGCAGATCCTGCACACGAGGAATACAATGTCTTGTGTTGGTTGAAGTTGGGATTTTGGTAGGTTTATCTGAAATCCCAGTCATTGAAGGAGGATCACCACGAACTGGATGTGCCCTTGTAGGGTTTCTTGGCTGGCAGCCTGGATCAGCATGCCTTCCAGGTAGGGGAATATCTGTATTCCATTTATCCTGCAGTAAGCCACCACAGGTGCCAGGCATTTGGTGAAGACTCTGGGTGTGGTGGGGAGTACAAAGGGCAAGGCAGTGAATTGCAAGTGAGAGGAACCCACCAAGAATCTCAAGTATTTCCTGTGGGAGGGCTTGATTGGGATGTGGAGGTAAGCATCCCTTACATCTAAAGTAGCCAGGAATCCTTGTGGAATAAGAGGGAAAAGGGCTGGCAGAGTTAGCATTTTGAAAATAGGGACCTTTAGAAAAAGGTTGAGATAGGACAGGTCTAGAATGGGTCACCAAGGGCCATCCTTCCTGGGGAGCAGGAAGAGCTTTGAATAGAATCCTCATCCTTTTGCAGTAGAGGGGACTGTCTCTATGGTACCCTGATCTAAAAGGGTCTGGACTACTGGTTGCACGAGGTGCAGTTGCTGAGCAGGTCGTCAAGGTATGCCTCGCTCTATGGGAAGGGGGATCCAGGACATAAAGTAACCATTTTAAAGTATGGACAGGACCCACTTGTCTGAGGTGAGATGGGTCCAAACAGGATGAGAGTGAGAGAGGTGAGCAGACAGTGGTAGCAGTTAAGTCAGATGCTATCTGCCCTGTCCTGAATGGGAGACCTCAGGCTAGAGGGAGGGGATGCTCTAGCTGGAGGGGGTTGTTTCCTTGTGGGCTTATGAAGCCTCGAAGGAGGAGCAGGGCAGGAGTGATTTCTAATAAACTGGATTTTGGCTGGATAGATTCTGTGAACCTTAGGGATAGGTGAAACCAGTAAATGTTTAAGGTCCTGCATTTCTTTTCCCTTTTGTTGCAGGGATTTGAAAAGGTCTGCCACCTTAGAACCAAAGAGTGCAGCATTATCCAAAGGTGCATCATTGAGCTTTGCCCTGAAATCATCTGGCAGAGGTTGTAGGCGAAGCCAAGAGTATCTGTGTAAGGCAGATGCTGATGCTGTTGACCTGGCAGAGGATTCAGCAGCATCACAACTACACTTGATAGAGTGTCTGGTGACTTGTAAGGAGAGAGCCAGGAGAGAGGACAGTGATGCTTTGGCAGGGGAGTCTGGAATATCGACCAGGTGTTTGGTGGCAGATTCTAAGAGGGACAAGGTATACTTGGCCATGTGGGTCTGGTAGTTTGTAGCCCTGAAGGCCAAGGTAGCTGAGGTATATATCTTTTTGCCCAACCTTTCCATTGTTTTGCTGTCTTTGTCAGCTGGGAGAATGGTGGTAGTTGGTAGGAGTTTGGAGGCTTTGTCCGTAGAGACTGATATAGTGGCAGGATCAGCTGGTGGGCACTTAAGCAGATGCTTAGCAGTGTTAGGCACCTTATAAAGGCTGTCTGCTCTGTGTGGGGCAAGAGGTTGGGAGTCAGAATTCAGACATACAAAAGAAAAGGCATCTAAGAAGGCAGGCAGGATACGAGGGACAGCAAATGGGCTGGGGGTTTCCATTTGAATGAGGTTGTAGTACCTCTTTTGTACCTCAGTAATTTCTGAGGATTCCCATTTAAAGTGATCCTTCATCCTGCTTATTGTCTCACTAAAGGTCAAGTCTTCAGCTGGGAAGTCAGGGTCCACTGAATCTTCCTCGGGATGTCCATATCCCAAGGGGAGGATAGTTGCGAGTTGTAAGAAAGAGATTCCTCAGAGGAATCTGAAAGAACTTCCTCTTCCCTAGTCACTGTGTCATTAGGCTAAGGCCTAGGGCTCAGGAGAGGGACCAGTAACAGCAGTGGTAGGCCTCAGTGCCATAAAGGCACTGAAAAGGCTTTGACTGAAAGCCTGCCAATCAGGCATGCTTTCTGTAGAGGGAGAAATGTGTTTCCTCTTTTCTCTTCTTTTAAGAGGGCCTGTGGATGTCTGTCTAGAAACTGGAGATTGCAAAGGTTCAGACCGTTCCTCAGAAAATGCAGGTTCCCCCATTGTGTCAGAGACTAGCACTGGAATAGCCTCTGTGGACGTGCTCCTGCCTAAGGTCAGTGTGGCATCCTGAGAGGTACCCAGGATCTCCAGAGTGGTGGATCCATGTCCAGAGCCAGGAACCAGGCCTATGCTGGTCACAGGCTGGGGATCAGTCAGAAGAGGCTCAGCAGTAGACGAAGGCCATAAGGTCCTAGCCTTCTTTTCTGGTGGTTCTGCAGAGATGTCTGAATCCCTTCAACCATAATGTAAGCTGCTTCAGACATTGGATTTCAAGATAAAGATTAAGCGCATGCAAGTGACTATGCAATGTTTTAGGCACAGATGCCTGGCAAATCGGGCAGGCCTTATGGTTGTGTGACAGTTCCAAACAGAAAAGGCACTTACCGTGGGTGTCCTTATGAGTTATTTGGTGGCCATATTGACACTTACCCTTTCTGGATGACATGAACAAGAAATACTAAATTTTAGAAGGACTGAAAAGGTCCCCAGTGGGGTACTTATTTGATAAACAAATCTGACATCAGCAGTAACAGAAACACCTGGCATATGACTGGCGGCTGAAAAGTTCTATGGGCTAGTGCATGCCGATGTCACCTTTATGGCCCATAAAATCTTGCCTATGTCAGATGTCTCATGCACCACAAAGAGACTGAAAGCTTTTGGATATTGGCCGTACATTCGCTATACTGAAGGGTAAATCCATATGCAGAATACTGCAACATGGGAATAGAAGGACATCAGTCTCATCTTTAAGGCTATAGAAAGGATCATTATGGAATTAATATATATGGATATAGGTAACCTACAGACTCTCAACCTAACCCAGTTTGGATTCATCATTGGCAGGTGCTGCTTACTTAAACCTGGTCAACTTGTATGAAAAAGTTACTAAAGCAAAGGAAGAGAAGTAAAAAGTGCACACCATATATTTGCACCTAGTGAAGGTGTTCAATACCATGCCATATTCTGGTATCATAGATAAACTCACCCAGCTAAATGTCAATCCCTATGTAACCTGTTAGACAGCAAACTGGATGCACCCCTGAAACCTGATCCAATAGTTAGAGAGCTGGGAATCTATGTCAACAATGAACTGTTCTTTGATCACCACATATCCACTGTTGTAGGGGCATCCTTTTTTATTGCACAGTTTATATATCTAAAGGTACTGCAATCAGATCCAGGGAAGCTATTACTCCATTGTATTCAGACATCATCAGGACTTTCATTGAGTATAATGCCCTTATCTGTATGCACCTGTCACAACTGGAATGACCACACTTTCTCATTAAAAATATAAAGGGCCTAACTCATAAAAACTGTGCAAACTGTTTCAAACCCTTGTCCCTCTTTTCAGTATCATATAAGCAACTTGACAGGCAACCTCTGCCTTGCATATGGAGTATCAACAGATCCTATCCTGTCAGACCTATTAAACATTTGCAAGTTCAATGGTATCACAAACACCCACTTGTGGGATCTCAATTTCTTTTGCAAAATAAACAGAACAATTGGAGGAACAGGTTTGTATCACAGAAAAAAATGCTTCTAGGGAACAGGCTTCTACTCTACATAAAGCAAAGCTCTTCTCTTTATTCAAATGCAATTCACCCCTGGTTTGGCACTTCTGTCCCTCATGGATAGGGCCAACATATGCTTGTTCAGCCCATCTCTTGGTTATTTGTATGCAAAATACAAAGGCTATAAACTACCATGGGCATACAAAAATAGCTTCTTAAGATCCTCACAGATCAAAAGTCTAGTAAGTACCCATTTACCACACATTTATCATGCATAAACCTCATGGGAATTAGGAGAAAAATGAAAACAAATCTTTACTAGCTATGAATGACAGGGGTCTATATCACATGATCGAAGCTTTAGGTAGTCGAATACCTAAAGCTCGATCACTAAATATTAGCAGTTCCACAAAGGGAAACAAGTTGTTTGGCCATTACATTGATTTTGCCCTTTCTACAATATGGAGTGATCTCGGAGTTGGTATATTTAGTTGGGGGGGGGGGGGGGCACAGCTCCCCACTTGATTTGTGTTGAATTTTTTATTTTTTTTTTTTACTTGGGACAATGGCATTGTTTCCCTGTGTGGAAACTGCCATTTGCAGTTTTGGGAGTTCGACATTTAGTGATCGAGCTTTAGTTATTTGACTAACTAAAGCTTTGATCATGTAATGTAGACCCGGATGATAGTTGCCTGGTGCTCAACTCTCAGTATTCCCAACTCTGGTTAGGTAAGGTCAATGAAAGCCTAATTCCATCTAGAACAGACAGACCCCAAGTGGTAATGCGGAAGTTAAATCAGGTACAACCGAGGGAATAGATGGATCAATACTGCACTGCTGGTACAAAATTAAAACACTGAAATACAGCAAGTAAATGTCTACACATCTTTACTTAATATAACTATAGTTTCCATTGCGAGTTAACATTTGACATTGGCAAGTACCTGCTTTTTTCAATTGCTATGTTATCGCTACTCAGTTATATTTCAACATCTTAATGCCAGTCAACAAACGATACTGTCAAGCTCGCTACAGAGGCTGCAAACATGACAGTTTGTGCAAAATCTACCTTTCTGCTACATATTCCTAAGTAAGGAGTCTAAGAAATCAAGTGTGAGTGACCGTTTACGTTTTTACTTTATTTAATGTTGCATTCAGGCATTTACAGTAAAAATGTAAAATGTCAGTGGGCATTCAGAAGCCTTAGAGTTGAAATACTTGAATGCTCTCAAAGGATCATTTGTATATATCCCCTTTTCCACCTTCAAAGGAAGTTTAATGTATTGCACAGTGAAGACACTGGTTTATCTGGAGGTCTTTCTGGTTGTTGTTATTATCTATACCCGAATGGTATACTTCATATATATGGTATATTTAATGAAAAGTGTTATTCTGCAAGACAAGCAAACAAGCAAAGTGCGAGCGCATAGGAGTCCTTCTCAATGAATTCCAGTTAAAAAGTCAAAAAACTGCTTAAATCAAAAGCAACTGCTGGAAAATATATATGAATTATCCTTTTATTTGCACCACAGAGGATTTTGTCCCACCAAAACTGGAACTTCTTCAGATAAACCATCTTATAAAATAAAATCATTTTAAAAGGACATTGAGCCAATCAAATTTTACAATAAGACACACCTTCGCATTTTAACCAATAAGGTTAATGTTATAACTGAATGACATAGGCTAGAGGCAAAACACGCCTATGGACATCTATGAGTGTCTAACATTAAACCAATGAAATCGCATAGTTGGGTACAACAACCTTCATACTAAAACTCAATTATAGTGACAGACACGCCCCTCTTATACGTGTCCGTAACTTAATTTCTTTGTACTGTTCATATATTTTATTAACAGTAAAAATACCTTTGTATTAAAACTTTAAAATTTATTAAACTTTCATTTGGGTAACCCGTAACTCGTACCTAAATTGGAACATAGTTGAATGATAGAGACAAGAGGCATATACGCCCCCTCCTATACCCTTCAATGAGTGATTAACATTGAAACAATGAAATTGCATGTTAAAACATGATAGTCAATAACCTTTATATTACAAATCAGTCATATTCCTTAATAACATGAACTAAAATCAACCATGCCTCCCCTATACACTTCTATGAATAATGAACACTCAACCAATGAAATCATGTACTGGGACGCAATTGCCAATAGCATTCAAGTAAAAACTCAATCACATACCTGAATGCCATGAGCTATATTATTCTCAATGTTTTATTAACAATAAAGTTTCCTTGGCCTTAAAACATTAATTTAAGCATCCCTTAGTTCGTTCCTAAACCTAAAAAATAATAAAAAAATTAGGTAAATGACACGAACTAGGGACAAAGGTGCCCCTTCCTATAAGCTTTTTAATAGGATTAACAAAGAACCAATGGGATTGCGTACTAAAACATGATTACCAATAACCTTCATGTTATGATTCAATCGTATACTTAAATAACATGAACTAACAGCAAACACGCCCCCTCCTATACACTTCTATTAATAGTTAATATTGAACCAATCAAGTCACTTACTAGGACGTGATAGCCAATAGCCTTCAGGTTATATCTCCATCACATATAGAAAGGACACAGACTGAAAACAACCGCGCTTCCCGCCATGCATGACAATAAGTGATTAATATTGAACCAATAAAATGGCATGCTCGGACTCTATAACCAATAATCTTTATGTTATAACTTAACCACAATGTTATCGTTCAATCAAATACTTAAATAACACGAGCTAAAGGCAAACACGCACCCTCTCATGCACCTCTATTAATGGTTAACATTAAACCAATCAAATCGCTTACTAGGACATGATAGCCAATAGTCTTCAAGTTATATTCCCATCACATACTTAAATGACATGGACTAGGGGCGACCACGCCTCCTGCCATGCATGCCAATAAGTGGTTAATATTGAACTAATAGAATGGCATATCCAGACTCAGTAACCAATAATCTTCATGTTATAACATAACCACAATGGCTGGCAGCAAACACACCTCCCCATATACACGGCCATAACTTAACTTCATTACTTAATACTATTCAATAATTTTGTGATAACAATAACATTAACTTCATATTAAAACATTATTTAACTTTATCTAAACAATTACTGGATCACCTAGAGATAGCTTTTAGTTTAAGCAAACATAAAACAGATGCTGCTTCATTTAAACCTGGCCAATAATGCCCCACCAGCCAAAGTTGCCAGGATAATTTGGCTTTTACAAGAAGTAATGGCCAGGTGCCACCTCTATTCAATTCAGAAAGAGTTTGCAATACTACAAATTTAAAATAATGATATTTACAGTTTCATAAAAGTTTTATATCTGTATGTGTGTACCACTTGCCAAATGCATTTGGCTGCCTATAATATTAGGTTCATACAGTCCTTTCACAAGCAGTTAAAAACATACCAGGGCTGTCTTTCCTTTATCACTAAAGGCCTTTTCAATTCTGGTCAATTAAAGCCAGTCTTGCCAGGTTCCAAGATGGGATGGAGTGACACATACAGACACAAACTGCTAGTTGATTTCTGAATATTATTTGATACATATCTAGTTCAAATATGTCAATTTACAAAACACATAATTTGGAACACTGTGCTTTCAAAAGCCAAGAATAAGAAATAATATTTCAAGACCAAAAGGAGATACTGATGTTTTCTTTGTAAAGAAACTGGTAGCAGATATTGTCTCTATAAGCCTTGTCACAGTCAAACATGATTTAAATACTGATGCTTCTAGCCAGCTCATTTATAATACATTTGGATTTATTGAGAAAACTTTGCTATATGTTACACAAAAGCTTTAAATATTTAATATTTGTTAAAGAAGTCTCCTTTTCTTTAATTCATTGTTACGGTGATCTTTTAGTTTTCCACTACCAGCAGCATTGCACTGTATTAGTACCAAAGCCTTTCACATACAAACAGTACAAGTACATGTGAGTGTATGTACAGGCATACTGAAACAGTCTGATTTATTTATGAGTGTCTTATGCGAGAAATACCTGAACCTTCTGGAGACCTAACAGCAATGTCACTACTGCTGTGAAATATAGTATGGATGTCTGGCATGACCATACATTGCCAAGACAGCTACCAAATTTTAATGATCACAGTCTCCCATTATCCTATTTTACAAACTGCTTGTATTGCCATGTACATGCACTCCAGCAGAATACCTTCCATACCTGCAAAGAAAGAGACTACTTTGTCTGTGGTTGATGTCTCATTGCAGAATGCTGCTGTGCTCCATAGTTGTACTATAGCCTCCTGATGTAAACACTTGAAAAATTCATGCCATACCTGAATATGAATATCTTCTTTACCATCACAGGGAAATTGCAATAAAAATAAAAATGTTATTTTGTTGCCCTTTGTGCATACATTTAGGTTAACCAATAAATATATGTTCTATGACCTGTAAATACCATATGCAATACTAGATGTTAGCAAATGCGTCTCCAAGCATCTCTTGTATTAAAAATATAGGCATCTTCATAATTTAGTTTCTTTACAATGCACATACAAATACAAAACCACAGCATTTCATTTCAGACTGTAAAATTAATGTACTTAGTTTAGAAAATTACGTGAAAGGAAACAAATTTAAAACATACAGAGAATAAATAAATTTAAAAAATTCTGTATACAGATTTTCTTCACAACTTTACCATAACTGTACAAATCTGCTCGACAACTGTTTAAAAAAAACAACACAGGTACTCAAAATCAAATAAATTAGACAGCACCCTACTTTTGCAGACGGAGCCTCTGTTTCTTCTTATATTGAGCATTTACTTTGTTTATGAACTCCAAAGGAAAATGCTAACATTTTGAAAAATATCAGAATCGGTTGCTGAAATACAGATAAAAGCAGACCCACAAAAGGATAAACAGACAAAAAAGCTAAAAATAGAAATCCCATGACGTGTTGCACCATTCTTTAGCCATTATGAAGTTTAAATTTATGTTAGTGAGTTCATTAATAGTATTTAACAGACACATGTTAAGTCAGACAAGAAAAAATGGAAGCTACTATGATATGGTAGCATTCTGTGAAATAATGTCAGAAGATAACTTTGTTCTCTTTGTTTGAGTTTATATAGCATGCCCATTAAAAGAACTGAAGAAAACTTTGCCAACCTCCTTTAACGTTATCTCATATAGTCTCTTTGTTAAGCAAGTTATACTCTGGTTTATATCATCAGCTATTAGTAAAGAATGTTGAGAGAAACATTGGGCTCTTGTGCAATACAAGATGAAATGTGTCTGAATATCATGACTAGGAATATTTCAATAAAAATATCAAAAACTTAACATATTAAAAATCACTTCAGCTTCTGGAGTCATTTTATTTTTATTTCAGCTGGTACGCTAACATAAATGCATGCAACTCTTAGGGCTTCTGGCAGCACCTGACCTTTAAATATTATTTAACAATAAAAATCCTTCAAAGTCCTTTCAATGGAGCATGGCAGTATGCAAATTAATTTACTTAAACTTGAATGAGCAAAAGTGAAAATGCATTTATTTTAAGTATCTAACTACTGTATTATATTACATTGTTCTCCTAAGTGTTGCTCAGCTGTTGTTTATTTTGCTATATGGATGACATCCAAAAGTGACCAAGACACAAAAAGTATTCAAATGTTTCTCAATACTCTATGCTTAAGTAACACTTTGCAAGAAACAAGGCTGCCTCCAGTGCAACGTCTAAAGCACACTAGATGCCATCAATTAGTTTCAATGTCTCAGTCATCTCAAAATTTCTTTTCTTCTTTCTACAACTAAATGTAAGAATTCTTACTAGTTTTAGTTGACAGCCAGCAATACAAGTTTTACAGGACAGTAGTATCTAGACTGTGTGGTTTCCCGCAACTTGAGCTCTAAAACCAGCATTTTTACATTAGAAGGTTTTTTTTTTTTTTGTGATTGCACTCTTGTGGCAGAAATGTGCTGTACTAAACCCATCTGAGTTGGGGGCTGCTGGCTCAAAGCTTATTGTGTTTTCCTGATTGGTCTGTATGTCTTGCTGTGGCAAAACTTGTTTTTCTGATTCTTTATAAGCTTTCAGCGCAGTGACGGTTAGCAATGCCCTGTACAGATGCAAATGCTCTAAGAGCATCGGATTTGCATGTAGTGCAGCATCACCATGCTGGACAGCGCCAGTTCACACTGCGTATAGCACCTATTCTTCATCTGTGCGCTATCATCTCAGTGCAGTTAAATCTCCCCACTCTTTTCCTTGGTTAAACCCATAATAAGAAACCTGAAACCATGGATAGGCACTTTTCTGCTATCTCTGTGGGCAGCCTTGTAGACATATGCATCCTGAGGCAACGTAGCAATTGTCTCATGTATACTGACAACCACTTAATCCTGAAACAAATAAACACAGTATGTGAGCGATGTTGTTACATGAGACACGACTCTCACATACTGACAAATCAAATGACAGGCTGTCAGCATATGCACATAATTTCTCTCATTAAATAAGGTCTCGACACATAAACCCACATATGAAGAGGCCTCCTGTGTGCTGCTCTCAGAAACCACATGCAACCAAAACCAAGACAACACTAACCACTAAACATAAAAATACACATCACAGTGTCTTTACAAGCAAACCCCTAAGGGGAAACACCACACATTCAAACAACTTGGTCATAGGAGACAACATCATGAGACACACAGATATCCCCCTCACCAGAATGGATAAAGAGAGGGCTACAGTCAGTCAGGTGCCTATCAGGGAGCAAGATTTGCCATATAATGCAGGCATTCAGGTCACTAAATCACAAGTACCAGTATGACTCTGTCATAGTCCATGTCGGTGTGAATGACCTGAGATGTATCTCTTTGGACTACATAAAGAGAGACATCATGATGGATCTCTCTGAATACGTGTTGCAGACTGGTATAAGCCTTGTACTGTGTAGCATTCTAACCTCATCAAGAATGATACCACAATACAAACAAAAAATGATTGCCTTCAATAACTGTCTTAGCTACTCGTGTCATTCCAAGGGGATCCAGTATTTGTCAGCCTGGGACAACATAATTAACAGAATAAGTTGCTTTGCCAGAGATGGTCTGCACCTGTTGCCACTAAGATTTCAAATACTGGCCAAAGGCATTAGCCACCCACATAGTGCCTTTTTAGGCAGTGCCAAACCAAAAGACCTACTGATTTAACAAAATTCTTCTAGTGCTAAGCTAAAGGTGCTACTAGTCAATGCTGGGAGTCTTAACATGAAATTGCTCTGGAAGCTCTCCTCACTCTGGAGAATTCTGACATCTGTGCAGTTACAGAGATGTGCTTCAAGAGTGCGGAAAGCACCCCTACAGTGCCTATCACACATTCAGATTACCCTCTGAAAAGGAAAAAAATGAAAGGAGAAGGTGTTTTCATTTACATAAAAAACAATCACACCTCTAGATTGGTTAAGCAGGATGACTTGTTTTGGATTGACCATAGGCAAAATCCCCTACCATTATCACCGCTAATTACATGTTCCCAACCATGAACCAAGACCACCATTATGCATACCTGAAGTTACGAGAATCATTTATCATTCATCCCAGCACGTTACCATGGGCAATTATAACTATCTCTCCATAAACTGGGAAACATACATGACTACTAACATGCAGACTCAGAGATTCCTGGACTTTGTCAATGCAAATGCTATGGAGCAGCTGGTCTGCACTCCCACTAGGTGCCAAAATATCCTTGACATAGTACTCACAAACATCGGGAGCACTGTACCCCACCCCCGTGTAATGTCCTCATTGGTAAGATTGTATCACATATCGGTCTCCTTTGAAATAAATGTAATGGTAGAACCCCCATTAAACTCTAAAACCATAAAGATTTTTTTCCAAGGCAAATTACCTTCTATTAAGTGACAGCATAGGTAATTCTAAAGCGCTCCCTAACCCTGAAAACATGGAGACCTATGCAGAAGTATACACAAATGCCCTGTACAACCACTTAAGCAACTGCATAGAAACGGCACTTTCTGACTGAACTAAACCCAGGTCAAGCCAGAAAAACAAGTCACCCTGGTGGGCCTCCTAACATAAATAGACTATATAACAGAAGGAAGACATTCCTGTACAGAAGTAAGTGGGAGGGTGCACAACAGAGAAATACAATCTCTCATTAGTCTCAACAGGCAAATCTGGGAATTAATCAAGTCTTCAAAAGGTAAATACAAGACTAGAATAGCCTCCCAAGCAAAGGATAACCACAAAGCATTTTTTAGTGATGTCCGAAATCTTAAGGGAAACACTCAACAATGTGCTGAGTTTGCTGTTGCACTATACTCAGCCAAAAGAAATAGCAAACCTGTTGGCCAATAAATTCAGCTCAAATTTCATCCCCCATCACCTCCAGTCACTTTCCATAAAATACTCCCTACCATTCCTTTGCCTGTTGACAAAAGAATAGGTTGTCACTATGCTTTTTGAAGCTAGAAACATGGCATCAATGGGCCCTGATGGAATCATGCTTGAGACCTGATCTAGCAGACCCACTCGGAACTCTATTTAGCCATCAATCTGCACAAGGGGGGGACCATCAACTGACCAAGAAAACTACCAACCTGTAAGTCTGACTAGCCTCATATGCAAGGCTAAGGAAAGAATAATCATGGACCTGATTAACAATGACATAGAAAATCTATAGACTCTAGACCCACTCCAGTTCAACTTTGTCAAGGACAGGTCCTGCTTACTCAATCTGGTGGACTATGTTGAGGTGGTCACCAAGGCCATGGATGAGGGTAAGACAGTGTATACCACCTACCTTGACCTGACCAAGGCATTTGACACATTACCCCACTTTGGTATTACAGATAAGCTCACAAAATTGGGCATAAACCTCTGCATCACCAGATGGATAGTCAAATGGCTCAAGGATAGAACCCATGTTGTCAGAGTGGGGGTAATCCACATCCAGCAAAAAGCCAGTCACCAGTGGAGTACCACAGGGCTCAGTGCTAGTCCCCTCCTGTTTGGGATATACTTCTCAGATGTCAAGGCAAAGGTAGATGGCCTTTGGCTGACCGAGTTTGCTGATGACAGCAAGTTGGGAGCAATTACAGATTCCCCAAAATGATGTTGATATCCTATAGAAAAGTCTGATGCAGACTAATGATTGATGTCACAGCCATAGCCTCAAACTAAATGCAAAGAAGTGCATAATAATACCCTTTGGGAAATCAAATACCCCTGCAAATTACAACTCTGATAGCACCCCCCCCCCAACAGTGGACATAGTGGTGAGAGATCTGGGTACTCAAACAGATAGTAATCTGAACTTTGACAACCATGTGTCCACGGTGGAAAGGCAATCCTTCTGTGTGGCTCAGCTTCTAAGTAAGGGCATGGCATCCAGATCTAAGGATGTCATAGAACCACTGTACTTGACCCTCATCAGACCAATAATTGAGTATAATGCACTCTTTGGCATGTACCTTGCCAGGTAGCTGCAACAGCTGGAGTATCCTCAGAGGTTTCTCACAAAAAATACAGGATATAATCAACATGTCATATGTGGACCGATTAAAAGCACAAGCATTGTGTGCAGTTTACTATCAATTACTGAGGGATGATCTGTGCCTGACCTACAAGGCAGTCTCTAACCCAGCTGCAAACTAACTGCACAAGGGTTATCTGCTCCAAAGATCTCAACCTGCTCTCTGACATGAATAGATCATGCTGGAAAGACAGATATATGTCCTAGAGATTTCCACCTCGTCCGGAATAGGCTTCCTATTCACGTGAAGCAGAGCCCTTCCCTGACCATCTTCAAGTGCAATCTGGATCAATAGATGGGAAATCGTAAATTCACTCCTGGGGTGGTGACCATGTCTCTTTTGGACAGAGGTGGTCTGTAAAAATTGTCAAAACCCTGCTTGCTGACTCTTGTTATCTTCCATTAAGGATAGAAAATTGAGTAAAACTGGCTAGGTTTGTAAGGGCTTTTGAGCCATTAGTCTCATAATCGCCTATGAACCTATGATACAGCAAAAACATTCCATGTCTTCTACAAGCCTTTCATTCTTCACATATTTAGGCAAATCTGTTACAACATCTCACACTTGCCAGATATGTTAGAATTATCGTGGTTTACAATGCAGTTTCCAGAAAAGCAATGAATAATTATTATTTACATAACCCTTTAGGAAACATAAGAAACTGGTTAAACATAAACAAAACAAACAATCTGTGCTCTTGGTAGCTACTATGACAGAAAGGGAAAGCATCCTACTAAATAAGTGGAGGAAATAGGATTAAATGTTCAGTGAAAACCTTCATTTGGAGTTACTTGTACATAAATAACTGTTTACATGTATACTATAGAAATCCCCTGCACAAATGTGGGGAACCAACACACCCAGGAAAATATAAACCCATAAGTCTGACCAATCTCATCTGTAAGGCTATAGAAAGGATCATTACAGAATTAATAAATAACAAACTCTTGACCCTAGCCAGTTCAGTTTTATCAGTGGCAGATTCTGCATACTTAACCTGGTTAACTTCTTCAGAAGGGTTACTACAACAAAGGATGGAGGAAAACTGGTACATACTGCATCTCTAGACCTTGTAAAGACATTAGTCATCATCTCACACTCAGGTTTGTTTGTTTGTGTCTTTCGGCTTTTCCAGATTAGGGGTCGCCACAGCGGAACTCCGGTCCGCTAATGATTAGCAGTAGAGTTTTACGTGTTGGCTTGCCGGGCCTAACGCACAATCTTCAACGAAGGAATGCCCATTCACACGTCGCCACACAGAAGACGCTGTAACTGAGAATCGAATGGGCAACGTCTAACTGTGAGGCAACAACGCTACCGCAGCACCACCACCACAGTTCTCACCACCACCGCAGTTCTATCATCTCACACTCGGGTATAGTTGATAAACTCACCCAGCTATACGCAACTTCCCACGGAACTCATTGGATAGCAAACTGGCTCACAAACAGAACCCAGAATGTTAGGGTGGGTGGCTCTACCTCCTCCAAAAGACCTGTCACCACTAGTATACCCCAGAGTTCAATCTGTGAGCCACTACTCTTTGGTATTTACTTCTCAGAGGTCAAAGCCAATGTTATGGGTTTATGACTGACCAAGTTTGCAGATGACTGTAAACTTGGCACCATCATAAACTGCCCAGAAGGCACCAATATCCTCCAACAGGGCCTTTCTCAAACAAATAGCTGGTGAAAAAACCATGTTGTAAAACTAAATGCCAAAAAATGTATAATATTATTCTTTATCAAGTTTGACGTCCCTGGTAGCTATTACATCGACAACATGCCAATGAAAATTGATCCAGTAGTTAGACACCTGGGAAGCTATGTATCCACTACTGTAAGAAAGTCCTTGTTCATTGCACAGCTTATTAGGAAAAGTGTGGTGTCCAGGTCTAGGGATGTGATCATTCCACTGTATTCAGTGCTTATTATGCCAATCACTGAGTATAATGCTCCCTTCGGTATGTACTGGAGCAAACCACATGACAAAAACTAAAAGACCACAATGCTTTCTCAGCTGGAAAATCAAAGACCTAAATCATAAAAGCTACACTGTGTCATTGCTTTGTCCCTCTTCTCAGTAACTTACAGGTTACTGAGGGGCAGTCTCTGCCTTGCTTACCCAGCTTCAGTAAACCCTACCCTTTCAGATACCCTGCACATCTGGAAGTCCAACAGCACCATGATAAGCCTTTCAAAAGATTTTAGTCTCTACTGCAACATAAATAAAACATGCTAGAGCCACAGATATGTATCATAGAGAATACCACTTCTCTAGAATCATCTTTCTCTCCACATAAAGCAATGTACCCGTCTTACTCGATTCAAGTATAATCTGGACAAGTGGATTGGAATCTTCAAATTTACATCTGGTTTAGCACCTTTCTCTCTTATGGGTAGGATTAACATGTAAATGTCTAGGCTCTATTTGTACTCAAAATACAAGCGCTCTAGTTTTTTTGTAGTTATAATACAAGGACTATAAACTTCTAGGAAATGCATGGCTAGGCTTCAAAAGATCCTCCCAGATCAAGAGCCTAGTAAGTACCTATGAAATGATGGCATTACATTTTACAATATCAGAGAGAAATATGTGGCAAGTAAATGAATTCTAAATATACTGAAGTTAAAGGACATTTACTGAGCGTCAGCAAGGGAGTACCCCAAGTAAATTTGGATTCCAATGTTGCTATTATTCTTCTATGATGGTAATAAATGTTAATGACAATGATTACATGAGCCACAATGAAATTACACAGAAAGTCATATTGTTAACAATAAGTTCAATAATAATGTGTCTTCACAGATTTATATGATGCCATCTCCAAAGGCAGAGGAAGATCCCCTTTTAATAATGGGCGAATTAATCAAATGTAAAATAAAATCACTAGGATGAAAGAGAAAAAACTTGAATATACCCACAATCATTATTAATATGGTGGCAAAGAATGATAAATATTATATAACAACGGTCAGGGACAGGATTACTTTCCTTGGCTTTTCATGTAAAGTCATTGTGATATCTCACATTTAGACACCTGTCATCAAACTGCCTCTAGTACAGACCATACTTATCTTTTCTGCAGTGGGATTACGATAATAAGCATATTAAAAATAATTACAACACTGTTATTTTACAGATTAAAACAAGTTCAAATCAAACAGTTGCAATCATGCTACTGTCAGCTTCCACCTGTGCATCTATTGGCAATACATGCATTTTGTTGCATCTTTTCTAAGGCTGAAATGCAGAACACAGTTCAGGTATGACCTCACAACTGAAGTCATTTTGATAAAAATGTGCAACTACAAAAAGTTTAGTCAATTCCTTACTCCACAAAAAACTCAAGGTAAACATGTCGCTGACAACAAATAGATTAATGAATAACTCCTTGAATAATTCATGTGAAACTGTAACGCTAATCCATCAGAATTTTAGGGTCTGCAAACATCTTTACCTTATTAAGGTATACAACACAATGTTTGGAAATTCCCTATTCTGGGTATGGTGACAGATGTTATGGGGGTTGAAATAAAATGCTGCAAATGCAATCCATGCCCGTCATATCTGTTGTGAAGACAATAACATAAAACACCTTGCCAGTGACACATGACACAGCCCAGGTGAATCCCAATGAGCTGTCAGTGGTTATACCAATTAGATGATCTGCTCTGGCTCCATCAAAATCATACTGCTTCAAGTAATAAACTCAGTGATCCTGTCAACTTTTACAGGGTTCATTCTGGCCAATAAGATGAAAGTTACTTCTTAAGTGTTTACTGTACCCAACTGATTCAATTTTAAAACAATTTATGTGTCCACATTTTGTTTAGTGAAACACAGTTCTGCAGGCTGAGATCACTTTATAAAATTCATTATGGATAAGGTAGAAATGTAACCTGGTTACAGCTTAGGTAGAAATGTAACCTGGATATTTAAGTGCATTTACAACATTAATTTAGCAGTTCATGGTCTGTATACCTTTAACAGAGTCTAGTCACTTCCAATTAATTATTCTTCAGTACATTTTTATTAAGACTACTGCTGTAGTTCGATACACGTCATATCGTTGATCCTTTGTTTACCCCAAAGAAATGTTTCCCTAGTTAGGAATATGGCTATAGTATGTTATCTATTGCACCACAGGAGCAGAAATCACCTTTCTTAGGAGTAATCTTAATGTATCGAGTCCATCTTCCTTTCCACATTTGATAAATTTCATACTGAATCCATGTTCCAAAGAGACGTAAACAATAAAAAAGTGATGCCCAGATGGTTCTGATAAACAAAGTTGAAGAAATTTGCTTTCATCTGTAGCATGACAGAATTTATCAGCATTAACAGCAGAAAACATTCCAGACTCTCTGCTATAAAGCAGTGCAGCTTTCTCATGCACAACAATTGAGGCCTGCTTGTTGCACAAAGTAATGATGAAATCTGTAAATAAAGGTACCAGATTTCAGTTTCTGTACAGTGAAGATTTTCCCTGTTAACAAGTGCTAGTAAGTGAAGAGTCCATTGCTGAAAGTGTTAAGACACTTCTGTCATTTGTAAAGTTGGGATCTGTGTCACTCCAAGACCTAATAAATAAAATAAGATGACAATAGGTTAGGTGAGTTATCTATATTCCAGACTCACATCAAATACATTATCATGCTACCCTTTTCCATTTAAAATGGCAGAAACTTTAGGTCAATACATTTGAAGTGAACTCACAGTGCCATTATCCAAAGAAGCAGCTTATCTGATGCTGTTACAAGCATCAGAAAATCTGAAGTACTGTACAATGGCATACCACAGTTAAAATACATGACATCAAATAAAGAGCAGTCTGGAAAAGGCATTTGGATAACTCTAAAAAGTAATACAATCTAGAACTACTTAAACATTTCTTAACACCAACATTTTCCATTCAACTGCTTAGATAAGCTAACTTGTTTGCTTGCTTATGGAATCTGTTAGAGCATACAGTCAGTCAGTGAGTCAATGCTAACAATATTATATTTATTTAATTTTCTTTATCGTTCTGCTGAGCTGCCCTCTTCATTCCACAACGTCAGCAAACTATCTCACAACCTCTGATGTCTGCCAAACCTCTCATGACTGGTGGCTTCCTTGAAGGTATGATGTGCAATTGTGCAGAAGTCAATACAAGAAGTGTCATAACTCTTGTACTGATGAAATAACACTGTTTCTAGTTTTTATGCTGGCATCATTCTCTGGATCATAATCTTGCTTCTGTCACACAAATCAAGTTTGTCTTCAATCAAATGCAAATGCATTTCTATCAAAATGGTAAAATTGAAACCTTTCCTTTGCAGGAATTGTTAACTTAACTTCAAATGAAAATATTCCTGATATGTTCCTTCTTTATTAAAACATCCCTTACCCTGCCACCTTATTCATGGTACAATAAAATTAATAGAATTTGGTCTACAGTTACTTGACCTAAATGATCTCAAGTGAATACAATGGGGTGTAATAACCATCTCCTTGCAAAAAATGGGTTGCAATTGTTACAACTTGGATGAAATCAGTGTTTGTAAATCTATGGAACAATTGTATATAACTGCTGACATTACTGACTCTTGGTATACTTTATTCACTGTTTAAGGTCTAATTTATTTACTGTTTACAGCAGGCACCTCTTTCAACAGATTATGATAGCCTTTTACAAAAGAAAATCTAAGGATATTCGTTCTAATTCAATTTATATCTTACAAAGAAGAATATATACAAGATGTCTTCATTCCCTTTCTTTATAAGTATATTTCCTTATCTATCTAAAGCCACCTTCTTTTAAATGGCATCCAGACAGAGATCTATTGCTCTCTTTTTTTCTTTACATTATGTCACTTTAGAAGAAACTAAGACATTGGAGGTAGTGATCCCTCACTCTTGCACTTAACAATGCCAGGAAAACAATAAAAAAATATCATCTTAATTTTATGCGTCTTCAGTTATATTATATACATTTAAGAAATATCTGGTTAATCTCATTACATTCCATACATTTCCTATATACAATTGCTTGCACAATATTACATCTAAATGAAATAAAACACTAATATACTGGATATCCTATGTATCCAAGAGATGAGATGGAAGGGCAGTGCAGCAAAGCCACTTGGCTTGGGATCCAGAGTCTATTACGACATGGTGTGGGAATTGTGGTGAGGGAGAGGCTTCAGAAGGCATTGAGGGATATCATCAGAATTAGTGACAGATTCATGGCAATCAAACTGCAGCCTAATGATAGGGCAGTATTCATAATCTCAGCCTATGCTCCATAGCAGGCTTGTGATAGTGAAGAATATAATGCATTTAGACAGCAGTTGCAGGACCTACTAGATAAAGGAGGACAACATGAATTGGTATTGATAATGGGGACCTGAATGCACATATCGGGGACAGAACAGGATATGAGGATTGCCTGAGTCCACATGGGCGGGACAACAGGAATAAAGGAGAGGTCATTCTAGACTTCTGTCTGGCAAATTGCTTGATAGCAGCAAACACATGGTTCAGAAGGAGCTACAATCACAAGATCACATACAAAAGGGACACTATGCAACTCAGGTAGACTTCCTCCTAGTAAGGAAAGGGAACTGGGGTAGAATCAGCAATTGCATAGTTATCCTCAATGAAACAGTCGACCCACAGCATAATCCACTGCTTGCCACAATCAGCTGCTAGCAGTTATCAGAGAAAGTTTGACGGTTAACAGAGACCTGGCTGAAGACCTGGAAGCTGACTGGAGAGAAACTGCAATGGTTCAAGGAATTACTTAGGGATCTAGCACCCTCAAGAGGGTGAGGAAAGAGGTGGAGTTGAAAAAGAATGACAGTGCCTCAAAACGACATATATGAGGACTACAGAACAGATATGTGGCCGAGCCAGGTATGGAAATATGGTACATAAGGAATAGAGAAGTTCAGGAAGTCACCAAAGTAGAGAAGGAGTGCAGGAAAAAGTGAGAGATAGAACAGAAAAGACAGACCAGGCTAGGAAGGAATACTGGTTGGTTAACAAAGAGGGTAAGAATAGCAAAGAAAAGGGCATCAGAGGCACTCAACCAGCACGAAGAGACTGTGCCAGGGTGCAAGACAAGACAGATAAAGAAGACAGTCAGACACCTGTCATAAGGGATGCCAGCAACAACCTGCTCACCAGCCCACAGGACAGCAAAGGCAGATGGAAAGTGTACTTCCAGCAGCTTCTGAATGAAGAAAATGCCACAGAATCTGTACTGCCCCAAACACAGCCTACTATGAGAGAAGAGGAAAATCCCACCATAGAAGCCGTAAGAACAGCAGGAGGAAAATGAAGTCAGGGAAAGCAGCAGGCTCGGATGAGGTCACAGTACATATAATAAAGATGCTGGGTAAGAAATGGCTTCTCAGGATACTCGTATCGCACTGTGGAGAGAAAGGCACACTAGATGACTTGAGAATAAGTATATTAGTGCCACTGTTCAAGAACAAAGGGGAGTAAGTACAGCGGTATCAAACTCCTGTCACATTACATGAAAGTTGTGGAGGGGGTCAGTGATAAATGAATATGCAGAGTAGTAGAAAGTAAGATGGGAAATGAGCAGTTTAGATTCAGATCAGGTGCAGTAAAACTGACCTAATGCTTTCAATGAGATAGATAGTTGGGAAGAAACTAGAGATGAGGAAAGAGCTCAACTAGGCATTCCTAGACTTAGAAAAAGCATATGACAAGGTCCCAAGAAAGATGATTTAGGCAGACCCACAGGGTTCAAACTCCCCGAAACATTGGTAGAATTAATGCAAGCTAAGTACAAGCAGCCAATGACTGTCAATTACTAGTGTTCAATCTCACAGAGGGATTCCCACTGGGAGTGGGTGTGTATTGGGGTTCAGCTCTGCACCCAGTACTGTTCATACCGATGATGGACTACATTAGCAAACAGGTCAGAGGAGATAGATCAACAAAGTTGCTGTATGCAGACAATGTGACATTATAGCCAGATTCTGAGCAAGAACCTCAGCAAAAGCTAGGGGAATGGAACACAAAACTGATGGCACATGGGATGAAACTGAGTACAGATAAGACAGTGGTAAAGGCAGCAAATGGGGGAAATCAGAAGAAGATGGGAATTGAGATAGAAGTTAAGATAGTGGAACAGGTTAATAGCTTCAAGTAACTGGGAGGGATAGCTGAGGAGATGGGAAGTCTGAATGAAGAGGTCAAAACTAGAATCAGAGGGGCTGCAGCTAACTGACACAGAGAAACAGGTGTAGTGTATGACAGAAGAATGCCAAAGAAGCTGAAAAGTAAGGTGTAGAAAACAGTGGTGCAACCAGAAACCTGGGAAGTAAATGCAGAACTGCTGAGGAAGCTAGAAGTGATGGAAATAAAGTACCTCAGATGGGTGCTAGGTAGAATGCACACTGTGGGACAGATGAAGAAATAAGGATATAACAGCAGAAGCCAAAATAGCTCCAATTGCATAAAAGATCAGAGAGAACAGATTACTGTGGTTTAGCCACATGTGCAGAAAAGCAGAAGATAATCTGGTGAAGAAAATTTGCGACAGACAGGAAGAAGGCAAGAGGAAATGAGGACATCCAGTAAAGAGGTGGGTTGTGTGGGATATGTGTGAAAGGGATAAGTTTAGAAGAAGGCAGGAGAGTGGCATTCAATCAAGAGAGATGGCGACAGTTGACATGACACCCTGACCCCATGTGGAAAAATATGAAAAAGGGAGGTTGTTGATGATGATACTCTATTAAGATATATAGATAATAATTTCTATGGAAAATGTGTAATTCTCACTTCATTTTAAATCCTTTAGACAAAAAATTATTAATCAAATATTAAACAAAGGTCTTAATAAACATCTGAAAATATACAGCTCGGGTTTCTCTGAATAAACTCTATTATTATGGCTATGGTCAGCATGGCTCTTGGTAAAACATGCAGAGGGATTGTCCAAGAAGCTTTTTTCAGTGGACTACATTGGTTTAGATATTTTAAGCTTATTTCAAATTACTGTATAAGTTGTGAATGGCTTCTCCTTGCATTTCCAACTCTCCCATTAAACAGTTCCAAATTATTATGCATAGCTAGTATTGTTACAAAACATATTTTGTCCCACTAGAACAAACTAATCTCACCCAATACAGACTCATCAATTTCTCAACAGCAGCTGCTTTTTCAAAATACAGTAACTATGAATATATGGTTTAACATGTAATATTTTTATTATAGAGACTAGTTACATACAGTTACTGCATTAAGTTCTAATAATGATAATATACTACTTCACACTCAAGTATCACTATACAGAACTGTTCATTCATGTAAAGTATAGTCTGACCTCTTTGGTTTTCTATATTTTCATACGCATTTCTGAATGGTAGCATCTTTTTGTTTCTTAGCAGGACATGCTAATGATGTCATAGTACAGGGGTGTGGGAGGTTGTAGGTTACTAGGTCTTATTCTTTAATGATTTCCTTATTAAGTTATTTAATGTCCAAAAGAAAAAATCAAATAAACTATCACTGTTCTTGCTCAGTCACTTACCCTCACAAGGGGTACAACCTGACACTGTTAATTTTCTCACATATCCATCAGAAGAAAAAAAGCAGAGTTGTAGCTGCCTCATCCTATTCCCACAGTTCTTCCGGCTTAACAAACATACTTCCAAACCTTGGTCATTGGTGGTACAGATGTATAACTTTCCTATGCCCCCAGTGGGTCATCTAAGTAATACTACTGCATTTAAGAAACTGATGTATTACTGCTACTGTTTATGAATAAAAGGCTGACGTATTTAAAAACAACCTAGGTTTCACTGCAAGTCTGTAAAATATTAATAAGTAAATCAGCTTCACCAACATGAAAATCTTATAAAGGTCAGGTCCACCGGTGTATTGGCAAAGCAGCAGTCCGTGTTGCTGGTGATATGAGCATGACTATGGTTCACTATACAAAGTAATGTCTAGGTATAATAAAAATCAACCATACTGCTACACTGGCAACCCTGTGGAGACCAGGGAAATCACAGTACAGTCCTTCAAATCTGTAAAAATGGGTAGGCTCTCAAAGACACTAGCAGGGCTTAGAAAAAATGCATGTGCTGGTCATCCATTTGGCTTCTGTTTGCTATACCTTGGAGGACAGAATAGGAAAAGCAGGTACAAAAAGCACACACAAGGGTACTTTTATATATACAAGATAGCCATAAATACATTACATAAATATCTAACTTACTGAAATGTACAATTCTTCAAAGCTAGCAGGACAGATATTTGCCTTTAGAAAGCTATATTTTTTATTATTTGCTCTGTGCCATGGTGATGCATGGAAAATGATGGATCCAGTGGTACCGTATTAAGTACTGAAGCATTTTATATAAACATATGTTGCTAGTTTGGTATGTATACTGCTTTAAAGTGTATATCATAGTCACTTGATTGGCACTGCAAGACTATGTGATGGATGGGGCTTCAAATCCCACTAGATGCCACCAACTAATATGTGATGGTCAAGTGAACACTCTCATACTCTATACCAATGTTGTTGATTAATATGTGAAGAGACTGATCTTAACAGTATACAGCAAATGTGCACTGCTGGCTTGAGCTATGGTCAACACCCATACAATCACATAAGCTTCTTACTGTAAAAATAAATAGGAGAGTTAGAAAACACCGACTCCAATTGATTCCTTTGCCACACATTCCAAGTGCATACTCTTGCAGTGCAGTCTTATCAGCATTAACAACTTGCTAAGGCTATATTATATTCAAACACATGTTAAGGTAATATGCTGCCATCAGCTACACCCATATGGCACACCAAAGTTTTCAGTTCTTAAAATTAACCAAAGTAATCACTCTCCAAAAGAAAATTGCCTAAAAGTTACTATTTCACCAAAAGTAATTACCCTTGTATGTATTAATAAACACCTAGCCACAAGCTGTTAAAACTGACTAAACATTATTTCCTTAAACTCAATTAGACTAAGCAATATATTTTGAAAATTAAGTATACAAACGGTTATACTGTTGTAAAAAAAGTACAAAATAAAATGCTTAGACAGAGAACATTTATAAATACACTACTAGCTATCTTGTCCTGTTCTTATCAGTAGCTAAACATTTACTTCAACTTATGTACCGCTAGCTTTACATTTGAAGAACACATACAGGCAGCATCTTTGAGTTCAATATTTCTGGCCAACAAGCTTTCTCTTTATCACCCATATAGCCCACAGTATATATCAAGAGACAAACAAAGATTGACTGCATTTCCAGATAGATGCTCTCTAAAAGACAGTCAAAACAGAATATCTGGGGGGTGTTCAAGTAGTTAACCATTCTGTTAATAGTTTTTTTTAATATGTTACCACATACAGTTTGGATAGTAGGAATATCTGTAATATTATTTCTGTAAATTGACAAAAAATGTTGGCAACTCAGGTTGCCAACAGATGGTGTGATAAGCAGCAATATTAAACAAATATTGGAAACAAGATTATGCCTATTCTTTGGTTTTCCATGGCAGTTACATGCAAATGTGGCAAATGAAAAAAAAAATGCAGGTTAATTTTGGATGTCACTGATGTTCACAGTAGTAATCTTGTGACTGTGTGGGTAGTCTGGTGCATGATGTTGGCTTTCTGGATCAGACTCCAAAATAATAATTTACATTTTACAACATATATAAGCTCTGCTTTCATATACACAAACATCATGCTGTTTTGCAATATCAGATCCCTTTTGATTCACAAAGTCATTTTAAATGTCTTACCCCAAACAACCCACTAACTTTACATTGCTTACTGTGCCCCTGAATCTCATGTATTTTCTCAGTTACTCAGAGGGTAATGACTGCTATATATCTCAACTTCTTTGATCAAGTATTTGGGACAAAGCCAAAACAATGGGAGGACAATGGCCTAGAACCAGGGACAATTTCTTAAATTCACATAAAAAGTTAATAAAACATTTTTTCATCAACATGATGATTTTTCTGAACTTTAAGTATGAAACTCTAATGACTGGCATGATTGACTGTTTGCAATCTTCAGTGAGTTATGAAAAAAAAGCAATTTTTTATGAGGGACAGGGAAAAATATATGGAAAAATCTGGGACAGTTTGGAGGTATGTTAACATCTCAGATTTTACATACTTTTTTAGTGAGACATTCTCTAAATGTGTTTCAGGAAATACTGCAGAATTACACTCCAGACAGCAGTAACAGGTTTCTGATTACCCTCTATGAGTAGATGTCTTCCTCTTTGTAGTCTAGTGATACATAAGGCCCTGGAGGGTAAACCAGAAACACTTTTGTTGGGTTTACAGTCTTATGATCAGGGGAATTGCTTCCATGAAAATCAGTGACCTACATCTGCACTTATGAGATGTGTTCACTATAGTACCTTTCTTGAATTTGCACAAGTAGCTTCACTATTAATTTTGTCAATCAGGTTAGTCCCACTAGGCAAATTTATTGACACTATTTATTGTGGAGATCCAAGATGGTACACAAATATACTGATTAGAGGTAACTAATCAGGACAATAAGGCAATTCCAATAATCTTTTCTGGTTCCATTAGCAGGGGAGATGAAAGAGAATGAACAACATTCTGAGGAGCTCTTCTTTCACAGATTAGGAAGGGACAAACCATGAGGGGAGGAAGAAAAAAATATACAGACAAACCAAGAGCAAATGCATGTGGAAATGTGCTGAAATGCACATAAAGTTTAATCTGTGAAGAAAAGTACACTTAATTGGTTCAGAGATAATAAAGAAGGGTAATTAGTGAATAATTGCTCAAAATGGATACAAGAGACAAATTGTGAGCCACTGCACTTTGGCCTGAAATCACACAAACTGGAAGCAAGAGGAGGAATTACTCTGATGTATGATGAAAAAGAGGAGCGATTACTGAATTGGATGATGTAGTAGAAGCAGACGTGCCTGAACCTAAACAGTAAAGTGCATAGGATGAGAGTCAAAACTGTTGCCAAATGCAAAGTATTAAGAGAGATAAAGTTGTGTAAAGGCAAACAGCAGTGTAGCATGCTGCTAATATTTTATTTGACATCTGTTTACTGGGAATGTCTGTCTGGACAAATAGTCCATTTTCAGTGGAGGCTCGGGGGGATAAGCTCAACATGACAGTAAATACATATAGTTTTACACACAGTAATAAAAGAGTATATGTAATATTACAAGACAAGTTACAAATACATTAGATATATAAAGAAAGCTAAACTTATTTACATCCAGAACAATGTGTAAGTAGAGTAACTTTATTTACATTTTGGGCTAAAAGTAGAAAGCAGGAATAACACAATGTGATTTGTTGATGTATTAGTATGGCTTAGCGGATAACAGAGGATGAAGGTGAGTAAATTAAAGATATGGTATGAACAGAAGGCAACAAAAAACCTGAGAATGGTAATATGATGAAATGAACACAAAGCACAATATTATCTTTTTCAAACACCTTTATTAAATTATCACTTGTGACATAGGCACATTTACATTCATATAAAAGTAATCAAGTTATATTAACAAACAATATACTTCACATATATTCCTATATATCATATAACCTAAGCAATATTACATAAATTATTCAATTCCTGCCTTTTTTAAGCAAGACACAGCTCAATAAAACCATCACCTACTACACAGACATTCATACATTTATATAAATGAAAACAAACCCAACCGGCACAATCCTAGTTGCAAGCATTTTACATCACAAATCATACTGACACACTCCTAGTTGCAAACATTATACAACACATATAATCTATACAATCTTTCTCACTCAAACATTATGAGCTATGTAGCTCAGTTAAGTCCTGCCATCTTTTAAAACTCATTCCTCCCTTGTATGTATTGTTTTCACAATTATTTTTCCTATGTAGTTTGCTCCTACACTTTTCTAAAGATCTCAGTTCCAGTTGTTGTATCTGTGTTACTATATACACTACTTCCAGTATAGTTGGTTTAGATTTGATTTCCATTTTCTAGTAATTGTTTTTTTGGCAGCCACCATTATTAAGACACAGCAAGGCCTTACTATGTCTAGGCAATTCCGATTCTGTGTCATAGCTCAGAAAACTCAACTCCCTTGTCAGACCAATCTGCCCACCCAGCATTACCGACAATGCATCCCGTGGGGAATCCCTAAAGTCTGCCAACTCACAGCACTCCCAGAAAATATGTTCTCAGTTACCTCTTTCTTCCCCTTCACACCTCCAATATTTGCTGTCTGCCTGAGGAAAAATTCTCTGGAGTCTACCTGGGGTATAAAAATATCTATGTAAACATTTACAGGCAAAAATCCTATATCTTCTAGATTTTGTTGCATATTTGGGAGATATACATATATCCTCCCATTGTTTCTTTGTGAATTGCTTATCTAGTCTCTCTTCCCAATCCTTTCTAATGTCCTTTGATTGATTCTTCAGTTATCATGCAATATTTTATATGCTCTACTTATTCCTTTTTTAATGGCAGCTTCTGTTCTAGATTCTATTAAAAACTCTACCAGTGCTTTCTCTTTTGCTTTCTCTTTGACTATACTCTGATATCAATCCCTAATAGGAAAGCAATCTCTAACCTGCAGTCCAAATAAATTATTGGTGTCTTCCCATTCTATCATCATTCCCTTTCTCTAGTTATTTGCTCCCAATACCCTGGTTCCTTTGCCAGTTTGCTCCAATAAATTCCAGCCCTCTCTTGCCTACTCTCTGTATCCCTAATTGCAGTCAACCCTACTGGCAGAATCTCCTTTCTCTATTCCCATGTTCGTTTAGTTCTTCGAATACTTTCTGCTACTTTATGGATAAAATATTCTGTATGATATTGTTATTCTCCTTAAAGGCCTGCATCCAAAATCCCAGTCTCTCCTTGTTTCTTGAGCTTCCCCCCTGTTTCTGTTTCATCATCATTCTTTTCCACTTTGAATTACAGTTTTCAGCTTCTGTTATGTATAGGAGTCTTAACTGTGTAGCTCTGAAATAACCCTTCAAATTGTGCACTCCCATTCTGACCTGTTCTACTGGAAAAAATCAGCTTATCCCACTTGACTCTTGCTGTCTTCCCTCCCAGATATTTTTTTTAGCTCTTTATTAATTGCTACGCAAAACTTCTCATCTGGTTGATAAAAATATGCCTGACCTGTGTACAAGACTAAGGGGGACTAAAACATTTTAACTTCTTGTATCTTACTATCCACATACGTATGACAAAGCTTCCATTTTCTCAGTTTTTGTATTATCTTTTGTTTAGTCTCTTCCAACATATCCTTAGCTGCCACACTAGAATCATTTTTAATCCATATTCCTAAATACTTCATTTTATCATGTCCCCATGAATATGGGTATTCCTGAACTAGTTCATGTGTGGGTACATAATTTACCGCTACTGCCTTTATTTTAGCTTCATTAATTTTGTTTCCTGAAAAGATCTGAAACTGTCTCAAAATGCTCCACAACACTATAATGTATTTTTCTGGTTTTGTCAGGTATAAAATATCATCTGCAAAAAAAGGCCAGCTTTTCTTGACTGCCATACCAATTATATCCCTGAATTTCTGAGTCCTTTATTTTCTTTGCCAACAGTTCTAAATATAATGCAAATAATAAAGGGGAAAGAGGACACCCCTGCCAAGTTCCTCTGCTCAAGCAAAAATGACCAGAGAGGACCCCACCCACTTTAATTTTCACTTCCGATCCCTCATATACCCTACTAATCAACCTTATAATTTTTTTCAGGAAATGCAAATGCTTCCATTTCCCTGCTCATAAAGTCCCAGCTTACTCTGTCAAATGCTTTCTCTGCATCAAGACCCACTAACAACAATGGTATTTTCTTACATTCTGCTTCTCTCTGGATCATCACAAACAACATCATTGAGAAACATAAAGAAGATACCCCAATGAGGCACTTAACTGAAGATGGCCTAGAAACCAGCACAGCAGATGGGCATTCAGATCTTCATTCAATAATGCTGTTTGTACTGGTGGCAGTATTTGCAGCTGTATATCACCTTTATGCCCTATGACCTGCACAGGAAGCATATGTGTGATGTACAACACCTATAAAATCTAAAGGGTTTGATATACTTGTGATGCCTGTGCCCTGGCCCAGCAATCAAGAAGCCTCAGTCCTCACCAGTAACACCAGTGAGGGGTGTCTCATGTAGGAGGAAAGGATAATATATACACACAGTAAAGTGCAATTTCCCTTAAGAGCACACAGAGATCACAGTCAGTCCAGGGCTGGTTGCTCCCTTGCTCTCCAGGTCCCCAATAAGACTCCCCAATGGCACAGCTATAGGGTCTAGATCTCAGCCTAGTGGACAAGCTAAAACCTCCAGCACCCTCTCTGTCCAAACTGTGTTTTGTGTCCCTGCCCAAGTAGCTGACACACACACACACACACACACACACACACACACACTTTGAGAAGAGTTTATACACCCACACAGACACTCCTGGGGAAGGCTGGCACAGGTTCTCCAAGTGTACCCTTTTTTCCCCAGACTATATGGTAGTATCAGCTGCCACCACCCATTAATATTTATCAGCTGCTCAAAGGCCCTTAAAAGGGTGTCCAATTATTACTGCACAATATTATTATCCCACTGGCAAGTGTGACTAAACAGTCAAGGCTTATGAGAGTGACTTGGTACAGGATCACTATATACATGCAATGTACTCTAGAGCTTAAATTCTCTCTACACAAAACAGCAACAGTGAAAAGGGTCTAAAAATATTTAATAAATATAAACACAAGACAATACTTTTTACTACATAGTGCTAGTCAGAGATACTACTACTCACCTCTATCTTTGCAGTTACTCTGTCCAAGGGACCGTCAGTACCCCCAAGCAGCTGTGACTCACCTTCAGTCTCACTGCTACAGGGAAACTCCCTACCTGAAGTAACCACCTCACCAGTCCTGGCTGCAAGTATACAGTCTGTCTGGGTCTCCCACAGGCTACCAGACTTACCTGCTTGTCTCCAAGCCTGACTGTGTGTAACTGCACAAGCACAGAGTACTGCACTATCACAATCATTCCCTATCAGGACATCTGCAGGTATATCCTCAAACACATCTACTTGCTGGCTTCCTTTTCCACCTTCCCAGTCAAGGTGAACCCTAGCCAAAGGTATTTGGAATGGGATCCCTCCCAAAGCCCTGACTGGAGTAGAGTACCCAGGCAAGTAGTGCTACTCTGTAACCATTGCAGGCTTTACATTGGTTATATCAGAGACTGTCTCTCTTGGCAATGGCCTCTTTGCCATTCACTACAATAGGATATAACCTCTGGTGGTAGTTTGGTACCCTTGTTGTCCCAAGACAACCTACTACTGGCATTTTGTCTTTCCCACTTACTGGCTCCCTCACCTTTTGTTCCCCATCTTGCCTCCGTGGATACCTGTATGCCACATGGCCCCACTGGTTGCATTCAAAACATTTAACCCTAACTCCTGGACGTGTACCTGGACTAGTGGCTTCCCCTACAACTGGCAGATTCTGTTGGGGCAGTCTTGGCTGCCCACCATGGGTTTCTTTAGACCCATGAGCAGTACTGGGGGTCCCTTTCCTGTGCAGAGCTACCCTGCCTGCCAGGTATAGGTCTCCCTTCTTCCCCAACTCATCTGAAGTAGCACATTGTCTATCAGCTAACCAGATCCTCATGTCCTCAGGCAAAGTAATAAGGGCTTGTTCCCTCACCAAAAGGTCTGCCAGCCTTTCAAAAGTGGTGACCTGACATCCACTCACCCACCTATGGAAATAAGTGCTCAGTTCAGCAACATATTCACACACACTTTCATCTGCCTTGCATCTATGCTCAAGAAACTTTTTCCTCTATGTTTCAGGTGTTAGCTTAAACAATTCCAACAAGTGATTTTTAACAGCAGTATAATCAAAATATGCAACGTCAGACATTTTTGAGAAAACAGTTACAGCTTTACCATGGAGTAAGGGGGTCAGGAACTGTACCCAGAGACTTTGGTCAACACTATACTGTTTGCATACCCTCTCAAACATATGAATAGAACTATCAAAATTATCCCCCTCTTTAAACTGCGGAAGAAATTTACTGACCTTTTGTGCTTCTGGGGTCCAGTTACTCCCTTCACCATTACCTCCATGACTCTGGCAAAGAGTCAGCATTGCCCTCTCATGCTTCCTCTGTTGCTCGTTTTCCTCGGCTTCTATCTCCAAACGCCTGGCATCCAACTCAAGTCTCTCTAGCGCCAGATGGATTTTTAAGTCCTCTGCAGAAAGGTTGAGCTGTCCATTCTCCAAGGTTATCATATCTCCACTGCCAGTCCAATTGTCCTCCTGGTTGCTGTTTTCTGATGCAGCTGTAACCAAGGATGCAATCAGCTCTGCCTTAGTCAAGATTCCCTGCACCAGTCCCCTAGCCCGGCACATCTCAGCCAGCTGGCTCCTTGTCAGCTTTCCATACTCCTCTGCTGACATGATGCCTCCTCACCCTGACTAACTACGCTAACAAAAGAAAAATTGTGATCTGAACTCTTGAGTATTCATTGCGTGGCTGATTTAGAGTACAAAACACCTTCAGAGCTCACTGTACACAAGCTACAGGAATTCGCTCTACCCACACCACTATATGCCAATTAGTATTTGCCACCAATTAATATGTGATGTGGATATCCCACCACTGCCAAACAATTAATATGTGATGCCCGTGCCCTACTCCAGCAATCAAGGAGCCTCAATCCTCACCACTAACACCAGGGAGGGGCGTCTCATATAGGAGAAAAGGACAACAAATGCACACAATAAAGTGCTATTTCCCTTAAGAGCACAAAGAGATCACAGTCAGTCCTGGGCCGGTCACTCCCTTGCTCTCCAGGTCCGCAATAAGACTCCCCACTGATACAGCTATAGGGTCCAGATCTCAGCCTAGTGGGCAAGCTAAAACCTCCACTGTCCAACCAGTGCTTAGTGTCCCTGCCCAAGTAGCTTACTCACACACTCACACACACACACACACACACACACACACACACACACACACTTTGAGAAGAGTTTATACAACCACACAGACATTCCTGGGGAAGGCTGGCACAGGTTCTCCAGCTATGCCCGTTTTTCCCAGACTATACGGTAGTATCAGCTGCCACCACCCATTAATATTTATCAGCTACTCAAAGGCCCTTAAAAGGGTGTCCAATTATTACTGCGCAATATTATCCAACTGGTAAGTGTGACTAAGCAGTCAAGGCTAATGACAGTAACTTAGTACAGGTTCACTATATACATGCAATGTACTCTACAGCTTAAGTTATCTCTACACAAAACAGCTACAGTTAAAAGGGGTTTAAAAGTATTTAATAATAAATAATTAAAAACACATGACAATACTTTTTACTACACAGTGCTAGTCAAGAGTTCAGACATCACAGAGAAATACTTAAAATAATTCAATAATACAGTTCTGACATCACAGAAAAACACAGTCTAATATTTCTTGTTTCTAGCTATTTCTAAGAGAAAACACAAGTCTAAGATAAACTTACATATAGAGCCAAGGCAGGGCTGTAAGTTGGATGGTCAAGACAAAAATGCTTAATGCTCTCTGATTCTCTCTGTTTTTAAAATCACATTCCTGGTTCACATTATATCATTCTTCACACTTCCCTGGGTTCCGAAGCTCACAAAAACTACATTTACATTCTAAACCTCTGGGCAGAAACCAGAGCAATAAAGGACATTTATGCATGCAAATTCTGGCCATTAACTTCTGGCCTTAAAACAACAGACAGGATGCCTCACTCTAGACTTGCTGACTCCGAGTTTTAACATCAAAGGGTCACAACATGCTTTACTTGGTCAGTAGAGTGCACTGTTGTTACATTTGTTCCAGTTCCAAATGTAACACTATTTTTGCCATTTAAGACAACAAGCCTGTGGTTTACATTAACATGTACAGATGACAGAATTATCGCCAACATTCTATCTGGCTAAGCTGGCAGCCTTCATCTGTCTTCACCCACTCTTCACAATACTGACCAGATGTTGAGCTATTCTTGGCAAGAGATCCCTCTAGTGAAGAAAACTGCAACAATGACATGGTAGGACATCAAATATGACCTGTCTGATTGGGAGATCAAGCTTAATGGCCAGCAGGTATGGGGCAAAAACACCACAGAAAAAAGTAAGGCACTATCCTAATAAATCAATCTACATCAAACTGCTCCTCACGGGGAAACAGTAACATCTGTCCTACAGTACTAATAACAGTGAACATTATGCTTAAATTAAACTGTATTGAGCTAAGGAAGGCTTTGTTTTAGATGCTAAAAAATATAATCCTGCCACTAGACAAATTTCCAAACTGTTTTTGAATTCACTATGGGGAAAGTTTAGGCAGCATCCAAAATTGTTAAATCACTTCCCTACAATTCACTATGTCATACCACTCAGTTTTCTACAGGGAATTGCTGGTAGTGTACTTTTTAACAGCATGAATGTGATGATGATTCCTTTGATTTTTCTAGACTTCTCCCTTCTTAATGTTTGTGTACATGGCATATACAACTTCAGGGATGTGGTAAGCTTGTCCACATTGCCTCCTATAAACAACAATTCATTTTATTCAGTGTGTAATGATTCATTACCAGTTAAATTTGGTAAGTTGAGATTTCATTGTGTTAAATTTTAACGAGTCACGGAAGAAGCTTGCTAAATACATCTCTTGTCACTGACCCAGAAGAATTGCATCAGTATCTCTTCATAGACAGGTATAAGGTATTAAGTATGTATTTTATTAAACATTACACTGAGGAAGCATGCTAGTAACCACCATGTTGGTATGACTACTATTAATGTCATATCAGCAGCTTTTACCACTGACTGCACTACACTTCAGTTATGCTATTTATCTGAGCAAGTTTAGGAGTACTGCTTCTACTGTGATAAATATTCTGTCACACATACAGCAAAGATGGTGAGTGTAGTCCTCCACTAAGATATGGCAAAGGAGCTTTTACCAGAAGAATACACTGAAGATTTTGTATCAAGCATATACGTATGAAATATAAGAAAATTACATTCAATGTTACTATGTAACAATTACTGTTATCCATACTTGTAAACTGATTATTTGAAAGGGAGCAAAAGTTATTTTTTTAGAGGATCTGAATCAGCATTTCTAGGAAGACCTACATACAAACTAGCTACTACTTAAAAAGCCTTTCCAAACATAGCACCTGTGTTTTGGAACACCACTCCCAAAAGCACTGGGAAAAATCAATAAAGGGTTAAAATTCAAGATAAAGTCGTACTTATGAAGTGAATATGAATGCAACTGCTTCAGGAACTGTTCAGTAGTTAGACAACATATTAAATTAGCTTTGGGATGAATTTATGTAGGATATAACTACATCAATATTCACTAAAATATATATGGTTTGCTTTACTTTATATAATTTAGTACAGTTCAATCTAAATTTAACCATACATCATTTTCTCTGTTTAATTGTTGGACAGAATTAAACTCTAGCTATTTATCTTCCTTATTCTGCTTATGCCACTGCATGTAACCATTTGTAATTCTGAGTCACACACCACATGCAGTTTCTTCAGCACCACTACACTGAAAAAGTTCAGTGTCTGAGTAATATATTATCTATCAATATGCATCTGACCACATGCAGTGTCCACCTCTACAAGCTATAAAAACTCCCATTAACAGATGTTTCTAGGCAATTTAGTCTTGCGACCATCGATGCCTTGCTAATGCCTACCCTTAGGTTGTGCCCACTTTCTTACAGAGGGCTAGGTCAGGTAGTCCAAGGGTAAATGTGAGGGTACCCATCCAGGTTCTATTTGAAGGATAATAATGGGTTACACTGCTTAACCTGCAGCAAATTATTCCATAGGTGAGGAGGCACTGCATAATGACTCAAGCTCTCTGTCACATCTATTTATCTTCTGGTGAAGATTTAGATCTCTGTTTCTAGTGTTTGTTAAGCTATTAGACTTGTAAGATATAGAAAATTAAGGACAACAATGTCACTAATGGCACAGAAAATGATTTGTCTTTCTTTACAGCAACCATCCAAATGGGTAATACCCATTTTCAGAGGAGAAAAAAAGCTCCATTTGCTTACATTGCATTATACTAAGCTCAAGATAAACACAGATTAGTCACATTTCTATTTACAGTTAAGCACATACAGTAGTTACATTTATACATTCTAAGATTTTACAGAGGTAGAATGCACTAACAAGAGCGGTGGTGGTGCTGCGGTAGCATTGTCGCCTCACAGTAAGACATTGTCCTGTTCGATTCTCAGCTAGAGCGTCTTCTGTGTGGAGACATGCATGAATGGGCATACCTTCGTTGAAGGTTGTGCGTCAGGGCTGGCAATGCGGCATGTAAACATCTACTGCCAATCATTAGCGGACCGGAGTTCCGCTGTGGCGACCCCTAACCTAAAAGCCGAAAGACACAACAACAACAAAAGAATGCACTAACGAGAAAGCCCATGTGTAACTTAGTGGATTGTACAGGCAGCAGTTATGCACAACAATTGTTTTGTCTTTTCTCAGCTAGAGCGTCTTCTGTGTGGAGACATGCATGAATGGGCATACCTTCGTTGAAGGTTGTGCATCAGGGCTGGCAACTCGGCATGTAAAAATCTACTGCCAATCATTAGCGGACTGGAGTTCCGCTGTGGCGACCCCTAACCTAAAAGCCGAAAGACACAACAACAACAAAAGAATGCACTAACGAGAAAGCCCATGTGTAACTTAGTGGATTGTACAGGCAGCAGTTATGCACAACAATTGTTTTGTCATTTCAGTGAGAGGTTGAGAGTATTTTACGGTGAAAAAGTTTTAACCTGGTGATAAGCATGTGCAGGACCAGGAATGGTTAAGATGTTGTTTAAGCCGTGGTTTAAAATTAAGTTTGTTGGAGAGTTTTATTTGTGTGGGGTACTATTCCAGAGTTTAGCAACATATTGGGAGTAGAGCGAGTTTCCTGCAATATTATTTGACTTATTTGTGAGTTATTTGTGAATTTGTTACTAGAAAGGAGGTCCCTTGCTGGACAGTAGGGCATAATATGTTTTGTAGTGCAGGGCTTTTTTCTGGATGATGAATGAGTTTTGTGTGCTGTAGTTAGTTGTGAATATGTTGGTGGTTGTGTAGTTCAAGCCAGTTTAATTGCTTTAAGCTACGACAATGTTGAGTCCTGTGAGGGAGATTGGTGACAAATTTAGCTAATTTACTGTACCAGGAGGAAAGTTTCTTTCTCTGAGTACTTTATGTTTGTTAGGATAGGAGCAGCATATAAGAGAGTCGGCCAAATGAAGGTGGTGGCTAGGTTTTCGTGCAGTGTCTAAGAAATCCATTGATCTTATAAAGGGAGTCTCGTTTCTGGTGTGTAGATTTAATGGTGCGCCATATATGCTGGTCATATCTGAGATAGTCATCTATTATAATGCTGGAAGTTTATTGTAAATTACAGTTTCAATGACAGTATTATTTGCTGACTTTATGTTAAAAGATTGCTTTTGATTTTGGAAAATTTTTGAGGTAAAAAGCATTCATTTAATTTTCTTGGGGTTGAGTAAAAGGTTTGATTCTTTGAGCCAGGTTTCTACATATTAAGAACAATTTTTGGGTAAAGTTTTGGAGCATATTTATTGTTCAGGCCGCATATACTAATGTCGAGTTATCTGCATACTGCCTAAACTAGCATGCTAAGTGGAGGTGTGGAGGTTATTGATAAATATATTAAACAGCATATGACCCAGGATACAGCCCAGAGGGACACCTGTAGTAACTGGTTGAAAGGATGAGTAGGTTTGTTGCCATTTACCAGCTTGTTGCTTTCCAGATAGGGAACTAAGAAACCACGACAAGGAGTATTGTGAAAGTCCTTGTAAGAACAGTTGAATGAGCAGCTGCTGTTGTGAGACATCAAATGCCTTTGACAAGTCTAAGAACATGGTGGACACAAGCAGGCCATTGTTTCCATGCTGGCTTACTATATTAGTAAAATGTAGCAGAGCAGTAGTGGTGCTGTGCTGGGGCCTAAAGCCATGTTGTGTTTCTGAGAGCAGGTTATTGGATGTTAGGTATTGTATCAGCTGCACTGAGACGCATTTCTCTAATATTTTGGAGACGGTAGAGAGAATTATCAGTCTGTAGTTATTAAACTCTGTAGATGTGCTGCTTTTGTGCAATGGTATGATATAGGATTTTTTCCACAATGATGTGACGTGTCTTTAAGCCATCAACCTATTAATTAGTATGGTCAAAGGGAAGGCTATGACTTCTGTGACCATTTTAAGGTTGTCTGATGGTAGTTGGTCTACAGCTATGGAAGAAGTTTTTAGTTTAAGGAGCAACTTAATTGTGAGCAAGGTGAGGTACTGGACTAAAATTGAAGAGTTGTGGGTGGTTTTGATTAGACAGGGGTAGAGAGAGGTGGCCAGATGTATTAGTGTCGAAGAGAGAAAATATTGATTGCAAGAATTAAACTGTGTGAGGATACAGTCTGTTGTATTGTTTGTTTTTGGAGAGGGAGTGGTCATCTTGCCAAGGTGGAGTGGTTTATTTAGTGATGACCAAGAAAGTTTTGGGTTGTTTTGATGTTCGTCTTGTAGGTTTGTATAGTATGTTTGCTTGTCCTGTTTGACATGGAGTTTTGCAAGGTTTCTAAGATTTCTAAATTGCTAGAAGGTATTTTGAGTTCTATGTTTATACTAATTTTCCCCTTTTTATCATAAGTTTTTTTTGTTAGCCACGGTGCAGGGTTGGACTTTACTCTTTTATTATGTGCTTGTGCAAGATTATTTAAGGTTTGTAAGAATACGTTACTAAAGAGTTCTACAGCAGTACCTAACTGCATTGTTCTAGGAGCATTCCAGTTATATTGTTTTAGTGTTTCATTGAAAATATCTTTGCTGAAATTGGTTGTATTTCATATTTGATTATAGATAATACATTTATTTAGGTTATGGTGAGTTCTCATGGCATATGTTGGTTTCTGGTGACTTACTTTTATCAGTTTGCACAGTTTGTTTGTAAGAATCCACTGTAATGTTGATGGCTCCCTGATGTTTTATTGATTCTAGTGGGTGTGGTTATTAACTGTTTGAAGTTGTGTAAGTTTATGGATTCAGTGGGGGTAGTGGAATTTATGAGTTGCCAGTATATATTAAAGCCTTCAGGTATTATAGTTTCATGGTTAATTTGTTTGGATAACCAGTACAAGATGTTTTCAGCAGTATCAATGTTATTCCCTGGTGGTATATAAATTGCTGTTAAATGTATAGCTTTCCAGTTGTTGAGTTCATGAGTATTATACGATCAGCAGTGTTAAATTTGGGTATTTGGTTTCATTAGGTCTTTTGGGTTTCTAATACCATGATGAGAATGGACCCCATTCCTAAGTCAAATTATGACTAAAGTTCATGAAATTACTATTGTTTCTATCTTTGATGTTAGCCAGAAGTGCTCGTCAAGCACCCACAATGTGCTCAGTAGTGATTCCTGCAATTCATATGGAGTTACATGTATTAGTAACATATCCAAGTACAACTGTAAATTCTTTTTTTTATAAGACCCATTTCTCCCACTACTATTAGAACTGTCTGGGTACCCTTCTTCCACATTACCCTCATTTCTGCTTGCAGATCTTGATATTTTATGACTTTGTGTCACTCTGTACGTAAGACACTGTAGTCACTAGGTGTAGCAATTTCAATGATCAATGCTACTTTTGTCTTCTTTTCATGGACTACTATGTCTGGTTTTCTCACATCTATTTTTTGAACTGTTGGTAATGGGTGATTCCATGTGATATAAACATTTTCTATAATACTTTCTGGCTCATGTTTCAAATGTTTTTTTAGCTACTTCATTATTATAATGTTTGCACAATTCAAAAGCAACAGTCCTGCCACCTTATGCCTTTCAGTATACAGTTCTTCTGCCATTACTATATCACAACCAGCAACAAAATGTGTGACTGTTTCACAAAACCTGAATTTGTCTGTTTCTCCCACATGTTCGATGGACTTTGTAAAGCAACGTGTATGAAGTCCACTATCTTGGGCAGCCAATACTAACCTTTCATCGTTTGATTTAAATTCACTTCTCCTTAACCATTCCTCCATTTGACTGATCAAAATGAACTTGTTCCAAGAGTTTTCTATACTTGCAATTTTCCACATTTTTTGCCTTCTCACCTGATACTTCACCTTATATTCTTTCTTTTTTTTGCACATTAAGCTGCTGCCGCCTGATTTTTACCGACTACTGGTTTGACTTCCATTCCCACTTGACACTGATATGCTTCTACTAACCTAAGCAGGGAAGTCATCTTAGACTTACTCTTCTCATGTTGTAGAACTTTCACTATGCTTGGGTCTTGTGAGATCAGCAGATATGTATGCAGTCCAACAATTGCAGATCTTCATGTAATCAATTTTGAGGAGGCCCATACCTCCTTCAGAATGGGGAAAATATAGTCTTGGTATGCACTGATTTTTATAAATCATTTGATAAGCATAAAGCATCCTTCTTGTTGTCCTGTCCAACTGATCCAACAACTTTTAGGGCTAATCAGTCACTTCAAAACTGTAAGTTAGGGCAGGAAGAACACATTGGTTTACAGCTTAGACTTGGTTCCTAGGTGTCAGCACTGTTTTCAGTATTAAATTTAGTCTTCTAAAATATTCCTAAGTTTTATTTATATTTGTTCATGTTTTAATGTTGATCCTTCATCAGTTCCCAAATATTTATACACTCCATCTTGCTCAAGTTCTTTTATATCACATCCCTGTCCCAGGCTGATGTTTTCTTGGTGCTGCGGCTTTCCTGCTTTAAAGGTTGCTTTTGCACATTTATCAAGATCAAATGACATTCTTACATCAGCTGAAAAAGTTTTGACCAATTGCAGTTGTGCTTTTAGTTCCTCATCTGATGAGCTATACATCCTAAAATCATCTACAAAAAGAAGATGAGAAATCTTTACACTCTCTTGTTTTCTGGGAGCCAATTTGTAGCCATGGCCTAATCTGTTAAGTAGACAGCTTAATGGGTTAAAGGCAAGACAAAAGAGCAAATGTGACAGTCACCCTGGAATATCCCCCTTTGAATGTTTATCCCTGGAATAACAATATGTCCTTCATCACAGCTTAACTGCAAAGTGGTTTGCCACTGTTTCACGGTCTCTGTAATCGATCAGTATAGGGTATATCTTATATATTTTTAAACATTCTTTTATCCATGAATGTGGGATATGGTAAAATGCTTTTTTGTAGTCTATCCATGCCATACCTAAATTTGTCCCTAGTTCCCCATTATGACTTTAACAAAAAATGATCCTTTGTTGCATATGACTTTCTTTTGTTACCCTTTTGTTCTTTTACCATGGTTGAGTTTTCTTCTAAATGACTATAAAATCTGTTGGCATCAATTCTAGTATACTGTCTGTTTATACGTTGTCAGAAGGCAAGTTATTGGTCTATAGTTTTTAGGACAGCTTGCAGATTCATTCTTAAGTAGGAGTATTGTTTTCCTGTTAACTAGGTTGGTGTCTGTTCAGGGTGCACATATAAATAGTTTTTACTCATAAATAAATCTTCATGTAAAGATGTAAACACTTTTAGCCAGAAGTTAGGTACTGCATCTGGGCCTGGGATTTTCCAGTCAGGAGCTTTTCTTAACTTTATTTCAATCTCTCTGGCCATTACTTCATCCCATTTCATACCCTGTACATTTAAACTTCTTACTCTTTCTTTTACTTCTTATATGCATTCAGCATCCTTGTTATGTTCTATTTCTTTATTTTTTGGTGGTGTTTCAATTCCTTTTGCCTTGTTTCCCAATTTTCTAGAAAACATTTTGGGTCATCAATAAAATTGCTTATTTTGTACTTTTCCTTTATATTTATTTGCATATCTTCTAAGTTTTTCTGTCTGCACTGATATTTTTAGTTTATTATTTGCAACAGTGCATGATAGAGCCTGATCTGTTCTGATACTATGCATTGCTTTTATCACGTCTATCTTTCTAAGCATTTTTGTTGATCCAGTGCCTCTTCTGTACTCTAACAGTGACACTTCTTATCTTAATTGGTTTATAGTTTTCTCTATTCGATACTTCCATGACGGCATTTCATTCCTCCCCTTCCTTTCCCTTACTGCTCTGTGTTTTTGTGGTAAGAATATCTGTTATCAATTTAGCTGCACAGTAATATATCATATTTACTTATGTTATATTGCATGAATCTCTGCGAACAGTCCTAATTACTGTATTTGTTTTATTGACTTTCTGTAGTCTACTTCTTTCATTGACCTTAATATGTCTGCCCATCTCTATTAAATCAAGCAACTCTTTTCATAGATCATTTTCTTCCAAACTGAAGGCACATTCTTGGCTCTCCATTTCCTGCAGGCATTCTAAAAAACATTCCAGAGAATCTTCCTGTGCCACATTCTCTTCAGTTTCATCCTGTGTCATCTATTGCTCTTTCATTTTGGATCTCAATGGCCTATCACTCCACAACATTGACTGCATCAAAGTTGCCACAGTTTCCTGTTCCTTCCCTTACAGTGCAACTCCAACTGAACTTTTGTACTGGTTTCTTATGGAAGGCTCCAAAGTATCTTCATATGGCAACTGATGCTATATTTCTGGCTCCACTGCTCTATCCTGCTGTCATGTTATCAGAGTTAGATTTTCTACAATAAATCCTTCACATTGCAGGTAATCCATAACCTCAGTTTGTATGTCTTTAAGTTCTCCATTACTAATACTCTTTTCTACTTTTCATCTTTGTTTTATTTTTTGCATTGCAAAATTTTCCATATTATTTAACATTTGTTAACCGGGAAAGTCTGACTTGGAACAAAGCCAATTTTCAGCGGAGGCCCGGGAAGAAAGGCTCCAGATGTATGTTTTTGTAATGTGGGAGGAAACCGGAGCACCCGGAGGAAACCCACACGAATGCAGGGAGGACATGCAGACTCCATACAGAAGGCACCCCAGCCGAGAATCGAACCGGAGAACCTCTTGCTGTGAAATGACAATGCTACCGCTGCACCACTGCACCGTCCATATCCGGGTGCCTTTGTCTGTATTTCTCTTCAAATATCGGCGTTGTTAATTTTGTATTGATTATTTTTTCTTTCTCCTTTGTATAAATATTGCACCATATTAAATCTCTTTTTCTTTCCCATAGTCTGGAGGGAATTTTTAGTCTGCCAACTGATTACACTCTCAGAAAATATGTTCTCAGTTACCTGTTTCTTCCCCATCACACCTCCAACATTTGCTGTCTACCTGAGGAAAAATTCTTAAGTCTACTGGGGTATATAAATAAACACCTTCAAGCAAAGATCCTAAATCTTCTAGACTTTGTTGAATAATTGGTAGACATATACATATCCCCCATTCTTCCTTTGTGAATACCTTAACCAATCTCTCTTCCCAATCCTTTCTAACCTCCTCTGATTGAGTCTTATAGTTATCATGCAATATTTTATATGCTCTACTAATTATTCCTTTTTAACATCAGCTTCTGTTCTAGATTCTACTAAAAACTGTACCAGTTCTGGTCTTTCACTTAGGATCCCCATATTTCTTTCTTTGATATCAATCCTTGATAGGCAATTCAATCTGTATCCTGTAGTCCAAATACATTTCTGGTCTCTTCCCATTCTATCACCTTTCCCTCTCTATTTGTTCCCAATACTTTGTTTTTTTTTTTTCATTTTTTCCCCAATAAATTCCAGCCCTCTCTTGCCTATTTGTCTGTATTCCTAATTGCAGTTATCCCTATCAACAGAATTTGCTTTCTCCAATCCCATTTTGGCTTAGTTCTTAGGATACTTTCTTGTATTTTCTAAATATAATATTCTGCATGTTTATTGTTATTCTCCTTAAGGAATCGGGATCTGCATCCAAAATCCAAGTATCTCCTTGTTTCTTGAGCTTCCCCCATTTAATCATCATCCCTTTCCACTTTGAAATACAGGTTTCTGCTTGTGCGATTTATAGGAGCCTTAAATATGTAGCTCTGAAACACCCCTTCAAATCGGGTAATCCCAAACTGTCTTGTTCAATTAGAAGAATAAGCTTTTCCCACTTGACTCTTGCCGTCTTCCCTTCCCAGATAAAATCTTTCGTCTCTTTATTAATTGACATCCACAGCTTCTCCTCTGGTTGATAAAAATATGCCTGACCTGTATATAAAACTAAAGGGACTAAAACATTTTAACTGGTTGCATTCTGCTATCCCTATAACAAAACTTCCAATTTCTCATTTTTTGTATTATCTTTTGTTTAGTCTCTTGTCACAGTTAGCTGCCACACCAGAATCCTTTTAATCCAATACTCCTAAGTACTTAATTTTACCATGTACTCATAAATACAGATATTGCTGAAACAGTTCATGCATGGGTACATAATTAACAGCTATTGCCTTTGTTTCAGTTTCATTAATTTTGTATCCTGAAAAGATTTGAAACTGCACTGTAATGTCCTTTTCTGGTTTTATCAGGTATAAAATGAAATCATCAGAAGAATAATGTTTTGGAGAACAATGAATTTTAACAGAAGGCAAAAACTGAATGAGCTATGCAATGATCAAATGACAATGACTACATAGAAAATATATGTGATGGATAATATTTGCAACTGAAAATATGTCACTATGACTGCTTTTCATTTATATAAATGTGTGATTGCCTATGTCATAAGTGATAATTCAATAAAGATGTTTCTTGTTTAATTAAAATAGGTATCACTGAGCTGCCACTGCATATCCAAGGTATGCAGAATCTTTTTTCCCTTGTTTTTTGGCTCAAAATAGAACATTGGGAGATTGATGGCTTGATTCAAGGTAAATTCTGAAAAATCGTTAGGCATGAATGATGGATTAGTATGTAACACAATCCTATCCTTTGTGAAAAATCAGATTAGCCCACCACGAAAACTAGCAGCTCAGAGACTCACCTTACAAAGGCCAGAACAATGAGTAAAACAGTCTTCCAAGTAATGAACCATAAATCAACCTGAGAGACAGGTTTGAAAGGAGATAATGTCAATTTTTCAAGAACAAAACTGAGAAAAAAAGAGGGATACTTGGGCAGACAGACTGAAATGGCTGTTGGATGCACTTTGATAGAAGCATATTCAAGCTTACTAACTTCCACCCAGACACCTTTAAATCTCTTCTCTCTAAAGTTAACTGGAATTTCCTTACTCAACTTCACTTGACAATTCTTTCCTGTCTTGCAACTCCACCTTTCTCACTATTCTTGACTCACCTGCCCCACTTTGCACAGTCCATATTAAGTCTAACATAGCTCCATGGCTATCAAATTCCACCTGCATCCTAATGAAAAAGAGAGACAGATCTTGGAAAACATGGAACAAAACAAATCTCCCTGCATACTTGCTAAAATACAAAGAACTTGGAAATCAGACAAAATGGTATTAATAAAGATAAGACTTCTACTATAATCCAACCTCAGCCTTGAAATCTAACCCCCAAAATTTTGGAACTCATTAAGCCACATACTACATCCTGGTGGTCCCTGCTCCCCCAATCCTTGTCCTGATAAGACTCCCAAAGATACTGCCTCCACCTTCAGCACATATTTCATTGACTCTATATCCAAACTATTTAACCCCAGTGCCAACTCGTCTACCTTTAATAATATTTCAAGCCACTGTCTATCAAATCCCACTATACTCTCATCAAATTATTCTTCCCTCAAACCTATACCCACTAGCTACATCAAATCCCTACTCTCTAAACTCAAACCTTGTACAGCTTCTACTGACAACATTCCTTCCCTTTTCCTTCAGTTTGCTGCTGACTCTCTTGCTCTCCCTGTATCTATCTTTATCAACCACTCCATTTCAGAGTCCAAAGTCCCTTCCATATGGAAACAATTCTTCAGTCTACCAATAAATAAAGGAGGCAAATTCTCAGACATAACTCATTTTAGACCAATTGCCATCCTCTCTCCTCTCTCTAAAGTTCTAGAAAAATGCATACATACACAAGTTATGCACTACCTACTCTCTGAAAATCTGCTCACACCTACTCAACATGGCTTTAGACCAAAGCATAGTACTACTACTGCCCTATCATTCATTAATACTATATCCCTTGCCAGAGATAACAAACTTGTCTCCTGCCTATTCTTAGATCTCTCTAAAGCTTTCAACATTGTCTCTTACCCTCTCCTTCTGCACAAACTAACCAACCTTACCCTGCTGCTGTTGATTAGTTTTCCAGCTACCTCACTGACCGATTTCAAGCAGTAAAGTGTTAACCAGCACTCTCCCCTCCTCTACCAGTTAAAAAGGGTGTCCCTCAGGGTTCCATCCTTGGTTCACTACTTTTCAACATCTTCACTAACCTTCTTTATTCCTCCTATCTTCAGTCATCACTGGTCCAATACGCTGATGCTCTACTGTCATCACTATTGCTGACTCACCCTCATAGCTCATGTCTACAGCACAGACTTCCTTTAACTCAGTAGAAAACTGTCTCTCTGATAACCAGCTTATCCTTAACCCAAAAAAAAAAACTAAGCTACTGCTTTTTTTCCCTAAAAACTACAACCACATCAAATCCACTTTCACAATCCTGTCCCTCAATAACACATTCATCGAGGTGGAAACTAGCACTAAAACTCCTTGGTGTCATTATGGACGACCAACTTAAATTCAATCTACGCATTAACTGTATCAAGAAAACTCATCAGAAACTAGGGCTCCTCTACCGCAACAAGAAGTTTCTCACAAGTGAAGCCAAAGTTACTTTTATGCCTACCTCCTACCCAGTCTATTATATGGCTCTCAAATTCTTACTTGCCTCACCTCCACACTCCTTGCCAAACTTGAATCTACCTACAAGACAGCCAAATTTGCAGCCCATCAAACTTACAAGTCACATCACTGTCTCTCACTCAAACACCTTAACTGGCTTGAACTACGCTACTAGCTTCTTCTCCCTCAACTCCAGATCATCCACTCTTTCCTTTATCAGCCTTCTTAATGGCCTACCCTATCTTCTCTCACTATTCACCTGCTAGATCCCTCCAGAGCTCTAACCTAGATCTGCTACAAATCCACAAACCTAAAACTAAGAAAGTAAAGGATGTATTTTCTATAGCTATAATCCTTCCAAGGCCTGGAACAAACTCCCACTAGAGATCAGGTCACTCAAGCAACTTAGTCAATTCAAGCTAGCCACTAAAGAATACATGTTAAGCCAATGGACCTGCCTTTGTACCCACCCCCCTTAAACAGCTTATCAACCCTAACTGCACACCTCTATCTGCTTCCAACTTATGTAACTTTCTCTTAACTTTTTAGATATTGTCTCACATTAACTTCTCTATCCTAAGCACATTACATAAATTCTTATCTGCATAATGTAAGATTTTACATCTGGTGACAAAACTATTGTTAATACTTCTGAATGATGTAGGATTCTAAATCTGACAGACATAATAGGTTCGTAGGTTGGTACTAGGCTATTGGCCCTAGGGCCTATTACAAGCCTAGCTATAACAATTCTCTGGCTATTTCTTCCCAGAGTATTTACTTCCCTGGACCCCTGTCTAGCAGGGCGACTGACATGATCCCCGGGGTGAATTTTAACAAGATATAATGATTAATTTACTGTAGTAAATCCCTGTTTTTCATGTACATGTTGCTTTGAATATTTTCTGTAAACCAGTTGTTGATTGTTTACTTAGTTTTGTAAACGATAGTCTGTAGAACATGTGGGGCTTTTCTCCCGGGACTCCTCTGAGAAAGGGTACTTAGCTCAGTCAGCCAAATCCAGTCAAAAAATGTAAAATAAATAAATAATAAATATGACACACCACTGTAAGTTGCACTTTGATAGAAGCATATAACAAACCATCTCTTAAGTAGCTCAAACATTTCAAAACCGGAGGTGTTGAAACCCTTTTGGGACCTCTGTTATTGGCTAGGCACCTCCTAGAAAATCTCTTCTACTTGAAAACATAAGATTTTCTAGTTGCAGGTTTTTTTCACCTCCTTAAATACCTGCTGCACATCATAGAACAAGTACCTAAAAGGAATTAAAACTGAATTATTCAGGCTGTCAGTTGTAATTGCTCTAAGATGGGTGTACCATTCACCCTTGATGCTGTGTGAGCAGATGCAGCTTATGAGCAAGCCTGCGGTAATTGCCCTTGGCCTTTCCATTAAAAGACAGCACCAACTTTGCCTGGGCCAAAAGCGGATTAGCGCAATGATCTTTGGTAATTACTTTTCAATCATTAGAAGAGCTTCTGAGAAACACTGGAAAAGTGGGGAAATGCATACAGGAATATTCCCATCCATAGGAATGATAGAACGTCTGTCTTCCAAGCATGGCTGCAGCAATGTCTTGAACAGAATTTGTTTAAGTTGTCTGCTATGAAAGGAGGTGAAAAGATCTATTTGATGTTTTCCCCACATTTGGATCAAGTTCTGGAAGACCTATACACAGAGCTTTCACTTGTGAGGATCTGTCCAGCAGCTGCTTATTCTGTCAGCCACTGTTTTGCTCTGACCAAATGTAGAAATCCAGAAGATTCAGAGAATGCTGTACAGCTAGCTACCAAGCTATCACTGCCAACTGGCATAGAGGATAAGACCCTGTACCCCCCTTGCTTGTTTAGGAACCAAATCACAGTAGTGTTGTCTGTGAACACAAGAAGAACTTTTAAGGTATAAATCACTGCCAATATTTCTTATGTTTATGTGTTTTGGCATGTCCTGAGGACCTCGAACTCCAATGACACTGCTTCCCATATGAAATCTGAAGAGTCTGTCTAAATAGATTGGACTGGGGTCTAAAGAGAGAAAGGGAGTTCTGGATCCAGAGACAGTTGATAAGACCACCACTGCAGTTCCTGTTTCACAAATTAATGGTACCTAGAAATCCAAGGGATAAAGGTGCTAGGTCCAACAATTCTTCAAGTACCACTGAATTTTTTCTCATGGGCAGTCTGGCTATTGGTATCATGAGGATCACTGATGCCATGAGGCCTAGAATTCTGAGGAACTCTCTTGCTAAGGCCATATCTAGAAGAGAGAAATCCCAGAAAATGCCCTAAGTCAGAACTTTATCTTCTGGCAGGAAGGCCATCCTTTTTATTGTGTCTATTTAACAGTTCATTGAGAGGTGTGAGGAAAAACTTTAGAAGGTTCAGTTTAAAACCTGGGTGGGAAAGGAGGATGCAGACATGTCTTAAGGGCTCCAAGCACCTGGATACAGAATTTGTACAAATCAACAAGTCATCTAAATAAAGAAAGATGTGGATGCCTAGGGTTCTGCAATAGGCAACCACTGCATCCAAACATTTTGTAAAAACTTGCAGTGCAGCAGGTAGCCCAAATGTCAATGCAGAAAACTGATAATGTATGCTAGTTACAGGAAATCTCAAATTGTGAGCAATAAAACATGATGATAAGCACTGAGATCTAGAGTCACCATGAAACAGTGGTCTGAAAGCAACACTAGGACAGACTGTAAGGTGAGCAATTTGAATTTCAGAACGTTTACAAAGGTTTTATAAAGGACAAATCCTTTTTTGTAAGAAAATGATTCTGGAGTAAAATCCTTTGCATTTATCACAGGCATTGGTTCTATGACCGCTAAATCTACAGCATGATGGATCACTGAAGGAAACAGCTCTGTCTAGTCTGGTCTGGTGGTTTGGGGGAATTCCCTTGAAATAGGAAGGATTTTCTAACCACTACCAAGTGTGTTCCTTCCAAATTATTCTTATGACTCACTTGTTTGAGACTATTTGTGACTAGGCTTCAGGGTTAACAGACAGGAGGGGGTAGGGGTGCTCTTTGACTCAGCACAATCTTTCCTTTGCAGGGTTTGATCTTTTTTGGAAAGAAAACCCTCTTGTTTGGTTTCCAAAAATTATCCTCCTGATATTTCATTTTGGATCCTTGACTTTTTGTTTGGCTGGGATTTTTGTTTGTTCTGGTCCTTGAAGGAAGACTTCTTGTTTAGGGAGAACTTGGGTACATGAAACATCCTAGATAGTCCATGCATTGATCTGCATCTATCACCCCATTGTTTGATAATCTGTGTAAAAGAATTCCTAAACATTAATTCAGAACTTAAAGGTGCATTCAAAATTTCAGACTAAGAATCAGAGAAGTTCTGACCATGTAACCAAGCATACCTGTTTAAAACAAGAGAAGCAGCAGCAGTTCTTGAGAATATATCAACAGATTCAAGCACACATCCCAAAGCAGATTTCAAAAACTGAGTCAGATTATTAACAATTTCATTCTTACAACACTTTTGCTATGCATATAATGCAAAATCATCCAACTGTACACACATTGTAAAATAAATTTCCACATATAGCACTGATAATTTAACATTCTAAAGCTTGGAGATACATGTTTGTCCTGAAGATCTAACAATTTTCCCTCTTTATTGGGGTAATGGATTAGATGAAGCCAAGGACTTTTCACTTAAGCAGGCAGCTGGGGTGACTGCAGCTGAGTCAAATGAAAAGAGAGACCTACCATATTTGAGGAGACCCTATATTTTCTCTTTTTAGGGACTGCTGGAACAGATAATGGTATCCTGCAGGCAGCATTATAAACAGCTTCCAAGTCCGGTAAGAGAGGGAGGACAGGCACAGAAATGGGCATCCAGTACTCTATACGGTCATATACACTGCTTAGTTTGTGTGGCAGTTCTCAAAAGCAAAACTGGTTCAACCAGCACCTCAGATCCTCTGCTCAAGTAAAGAAAAAGGAGTGACTAAAAGAACTGGGAGTACCTTGAAAGTGAAAGGGAATTTGGAGTTGGAAGATGGACATGAACAAGAAGACGAGCTGCAACATGGAAATTAGTGAATAAATGTGAGACTACAAAGTAGCAATTCCATTTGTGAAATATGACTGTATAAGAAAAAATAGAAAGAGTGGACTTTTGTTGACTTTGTTACACTTGTGGGGAACTGAAAGGCATTTGCCTCACTTAATGTCATCAATGCCTGGAAGGACACTGACAGAAGGGGAAGATGAAGGAAAAGGTAACTGCTAAGTAAAACAATTTATGCTTATAATACTATTTCTATTAAACTTTTCATGATATGTAAACTGCATGTTTTACAGTAAAGTATTTTTAGTTGTACTTGTATGTTATAAAGACACTAAAGTAAACATATGCCTTTTTTCTCTTTTTTGGTATAAAGAAATGTAGGTATTACAATGCAAAAAGAGAGGAAAGGCTAGACAAAACGCATGTTTAAGTTAACGGGCTGTAATCTTGAGTTCTTGAGATGTGGGATGGGGTGCAAAAATACACATAATATATGTAGGGTTAATATGTCTTAGCTTACTTAGTGAATGTTTGGATTAAGACCCATGACTTAATCTAATTACAAGTTTTAACTGGAAACACATAAATAAGAGGAAACAGAATATAATGAAAAGTTTCCTTTACTAATAAATGTCTCAGCTTGTCTTTAGAAAACTGCAGCCAAGGACTACTGTTTTCCACTTTATATTTGCATGGAGAAAAGTTGATAACAGGGCAATTAAAAGCCATAACAATTGTTTCAAGGTAAAAGTTAATGCTTTCCGAAAGCATGCACTTTGTTTTTCACATCTGGGAGGTGAATAAAAATTAAAAAAAAGAACAGACATCAATTAGTGAAAGTAGAAGTGCATGCAATGACATGTATCTTAGCATGGATAACCTCAGTTTTTGGTTAATTAAAGCCTTTGTTTATAATGGTCTATTTGGGAAAATGTTCATATTAGGAGGCTTAAACTTCACTATTTGAAGATGTACACGGCTTTGTGTGTTTGTATTAACTTAAAGGGTTCTGTGTGTGTGTGTTTTTTTTGTTTGAGGATTTTCCTTAAAACAAAAATTCTTGTAAAATGTGACACAGATTACAACATTGATGATAAAAAATGTATAAAGGATTAACCTGCCAAACATTAGTGGGGGTATGTATCACAAAGGCTGGAAATATACTTTAAAAGCACTCATATATAATAGGTGGGAATAATGACTTCTGATCACAATGGCAAGACTTTAATTATTATCCTGGAATGTGAATGGTCTCAGGTATAGACAAAAAAGAAAGAATATTTAATTATAATTAAGAAATACAAAGTACAGACAGCAATGCTACTGGAGACACATTTGAAAAGAACTGATCATGTGAATTTGATAAAGATATGATTTCAGGATGAATATTCAGTATAATATCAGAGACAAAGGAAAAGAGGCATACTTGTATTAATTGCTAAAAGAACTGCAACAGTGATAGAAGAGTTAAGGGAGCTACCAGCAAAGGATAATGATTATACTTGCATGTACGTATATTCCACTTAAAACTGCTATTATGGCACTTACAAAAATTTGGGAGAAATAATCAGCTTTCAGGCAAGAATATTTCTTATAGGTGAGGACTAGAATTTGATTTGCAACAAAGAGGTTGTATCTGCAGGGGGTGTAGAAAGGAAAATACAATAAAAATGGGTAGATTCCTGAAAAATATTATGAAAACATTTGGTATGGAATATGTAATTTAGTAGAAGGAATTCTGTGAGAATTTACATATTATTCCCCAAGGTACAATAATTGGGCTAGACTAGACAGAAATTATATTTCAGAGGAACATGTACATTTAACTGAGAACTCTGACACACATCCAACAACTATTTCAGATCATGTGCCAATAATTACTAAGATAAAAATGCAGGGTAATGAAGTAAAGAAGAGATACTGGTGCTTCCCTACCTACCAGTCAAAAAGGGAGGAATTTAAAAAAGGAGTAGTGGAAATTACTCCAGAGTTATTGGGGAAGATGGAAAGTACTCTAGAAGTTATAACCAATGAGTGGCTTAAAAAGAAACTGGAGTTTAAGAATAGAGTAGAAATAAAAGAAAAGAGAGATATGGTGAAGAAAAAGAAGTTATGTACTCACCATACTGTTCCATCTGTGTTGTCTGTTTTCATTCTTCCTCAACCTGTGGGTTCGGATCCAATACTCTGGATCCGACTTGGCCATTACTACAGCTCATGGCAACCAAAAAACTCTTCCCCATTACCTATAATGCTCCCTTCCTAAGTCAAATTTTGTTTGCTAATGGAAGTAAATTAAAATATCAGAAGGATCCAGACAGACTATCTCTGGAGCTCAGTATAAGGCAAGTGCCCACCTAAGAATACTCACTCTTCTAGCTGTTCAAAGGTAGGGGCTGGTGAATGGGGAGTTAAGGAAGACTGAAAATAGACAACACATATGGGATGTTATGGTAAGGTAAGTACCTAACTTCGTTGTCTGATGTAAATTTTCATTCTATCCTCAACCTATGGGACAGAGTCCCCAGTTACCTTAGAACCTGGGTGGATGCAAGGAAGGATGTTTCTCAGCACCATTGAAAGGAATGATGGTCTATGCTCTACCCCTGGAGACCAGATCCAATTTGTAATGAGTAATGAAGATATGGGGTGTAGTCCACGTTGTTGCTGCACAAATGTTATCTATAGAGGCTCTAGACTGGAAAACAGATGAAGTTGCCATTACTGTAGTAGAATGAGCTTGTAAAGATTTTTGGTAAGGCCATGCCCAAATGATCATAAATGAAAGAAATAGAACTGGTGAGCTATCTGAACAAGGTTACTTTGGTGATTGGTTTACCCAATTTTAACATCTGAGAAGGAAACATAAAATTGGTCAGATTTCCTGATATCTTTATTTCTATGAAGTTAAAAATGCAATTGACTGTGAACATCTAATAAATATAGCAAGTATTCACTATTCACCTTTGTTCTCACATTTTGGAAAACATAATGGTAAACTGATGGACTGAATGATATGTGTCTCTGATACCAATTTTGATAAGAAGGATGGATCAGTCTCTGTCTGTGTAAAAAATCAAATATGGTGGTTTGGAAGATAAGGCTTGATTTTCTGAAATTCTTCTTGCAGAAGTTTTGGATACTGAAAAAACAGTTTTCCAAGAAAGGAATTTGAGATTGCACTTAGCTGCTGGTTTGAAAGTGGGTGTATAATAGCCTGCAGCACCAAATTTAGGTCCCAAGGGGGAGTAGGATCTATATAAGGGGGTTTAAAAGGAGAGTTCCTCTCAAAAAAGCTTTTCAGAGTATGAAGCAACTGAAGAGCCTTGGAAACCAATGTGAAAAATTGGATATTGCTGCCAATTGGAATTTGACAGTTAAAGAAGTCAACCCTTCTTTGAAAAGCTGGGCTAAAAAAATCAAGACTACAAGACTAACATGAACAGCAGCAGAGAAGGAATCACTGTTATTTTGTAATGCCAAGTGAATGAATCGTTTCCATTTACTGGACTACAGCTTACATGTAGATGGACAGACAGAAGTGCGTGTTAGACTGGAGAGGAGGGCATTGGAGAATCCAGGCCATCAACCTAAGATTTGGTATATCTGGGCGAATCATGCCTGTCAGGTGAGACAGAAGGTCTGGAGTTGGATCCAGAATCCACAGTGTGTAAAGTGAGTGAGGCCAAAGGAAGGGGAACCAAATCTGTCAAGGCCAATATGGTACAATGAGGATTACTTTGCTCTTCAACCTGGCTGCTTTCTGCAGAAAGTTTAGGATTAATGGAGTTGGGGGAAAGGCAGGAAAGAAATCATAGGTCCAGTTGTGAAGATGAGCATCCCTCAGTGACTCCGCACTTGGGGAGATCAGGGCAAAGAAGTTCATGCACTTGTTTAGGGGAGAAGCAAAATGATTGCAGCAAGGCTGACCCCATTGATGGAATATATTCTCCATCACTTTATGATTGAGGGACCATTTGTGAGGTAGAAGAATGCACCTGCTCAATTTGTCTGCTATCACACTGGACTTCCCCAGAATATGCATTGCTATGAGAAAGCAGTTGGATAAGATCATCCATTGCCACACTCTGAGAGCTTCTCAACACAAGGGGTAGGATCTGTTTCCTACTTGTTTGTTGATATACCTGACTAGAGACATGTCTGAATGAATTGCAATCATTCCTAAGGGAACAACATTTTGGAAAGCCTACAATGCTAACAGCACTGCTCTCATCTCTAAGACACTCATATGCAAGTTGGCCTCTGTGGGGGTCCAAGTGCCTTGGATGGCGTCTATATTAGATTCTCGAAAGCCGACAAAGTGAGAATAGTGAAACTGCCAAACATCGAACAAGTAAATGGAAATCTCCGTAAGGGGAGATTTCCATTTACTTCAATGTAGTGCGGTCTCGGAGTTGGTATACTTAAGTAGCGGGGGGTGTGGGGGGTGCACTGTTTAGATTTTTTTTTTTTTTAACATTTGATGTTTTAACAGTTCAATCACTAAAGATTGACCTTTAGTGATTCGAGCTGTTAAATATTCGATGTTCTAATATAGACCCCCTTGGATGATTTCGTCCAGCTAAAGCTTCCCCCAGCTGGGAAGCATCCATAGTCGCTGTGGCCTTGGGCTGAGGGAGAACAAAAGGGTGACCTTGTAGTATCTGATCTGATTGAATCCACCATTTGAGATCTTTTTTTCAAATACTGGTGAGCTTTATTTGAGTTGACATTGTTTGGTGAAGGATTAGACCATTGTGCTGATAACTGCCATTTCAGGATTCTCATACGAAATCTGGCCAGCAGAACTAGCATTACTGCTGCTGCCATGGAACCCCAAAGTCTGAAGAACCAGCTGTGCGGAGATCTTTTTGATGCAGATTATTTTTTGCGACTTGCGACCGGACTGTCTCCACTCTTCAAGGAGGGAGTAAGGTTATGGTCTCTTTTGTGTTGAGAATTGCTCCTATAAATTTTAAACTTTGAGTGTGTTCTAGATAGAATTTTTTGTAGTTTAAAGACATCCCAAGAAGTAACACAAGTCTGGAGAACAGTGTCTCTTGCCTTCAATAGTTGGTGCCTGGTTGGGGTGGAAATGAGCCAGTTGTCTAGATATGGAAATACCTGGAATCCATGCAGTCTCAAGTGAGCTGCCTCTTCTGCCACGCACTTGGTACACACCCTGGGGGCTGCAGTGAGACTAAAGGGCAGTACTCTGAATTAATAATTACTGGCTTCCAGTCAGAAGTGTAAGTACCTCCTGGATTGTTTGTTCATCTTTATGCAATAATAAGCATCCTGAATGTCTATCAAGCACATTCAGTCATCCTTTTCCAGAAACAGAAGAATGGAGTGAACCGTGACCATCTGGAACTTGTTTTGAACTGATTTGTTCAAGTTGCTGATATCTAAGCTTGGTCTGCAGTCCCCTATTTTCTTTGGCACTAAAAAGAATCTTGAGAAGTTCCGGATCCTCTCTGGTCTGGTGGGACCTCCTGGATGACTAATTTTTCTAGTAGCTTTTGTACCTGAATAGCTGCTTGTTCCCTCTGACTGGGTGGAATATCCAGGACTTTTCTGTACTGGAGAGGAGGAAGGGAAAAGGGTATAATATAGCCTCTGGAAATTATTCTCTGTACCCAGGTATCTGATGTTATTTCCAGCTAGACTCTCCTGTGCAGGGGCAGTCGACTCCTGATTGCCTCCAGAGGAGGGCAATCGGGCCTCCACTCAGGAGTGCTGGATGGGTCTGCCAAATAAGGTTTCTCTGGGCCCTTGGTTCTGTAGGCCTCTTCTGCCATGAGGGTGGTGTCTACCATTGGATCTCCCCCCTCTGGCCCTGGGGGAACTACTTCCTTGTGTGTTTTTAAAAGACCATTAAAGATTTTCTGAACCACATTTTTCCACAGCTTCATTGATTCCTGGAGAAAGATCTCCTCAGAGTGGAAAAATGTATGCCCACTCCAGATAGGGTCTTCCCATCTTTCTCACACCTGGACAAACTCTCTCTTACTTTAGGGCAGAATAAAGACATGCCATCAAAGGGAGCATTGATGAACGCAGACTTGAAAGGCTCCACAAAGTCACACAAGCACATCCGGGTGGTACCTCCTGATGGCAATGTCTGAACCCGCTGCTCTACTCGTTCCTTCGGCTGCATGTGAAATGAGCCTCATGGAAGAGTTAGAAATAGACTGGAGGGTAGCCAAATGGGCAGTAATAGGAGCTTGTCCTTCCTCAGAAATGGATCTTGATAGGGTATCAGGAAGGTCTTTAATCAGATCCCTCTGTAACCTACTGAAGTCTGCCAGGAAGTTCAGGGACCATAAGAAGAAGGTTGCTGAAGCACAGACACACTTCCCAAACCTAGCCATCAGCTGAGACTCCTTGTCTTGGGGATGGATAGAGGAACTTTCCTCAGCTAGTTCCTTCTTCATGGCTGTTGCCATGACCATGGCATCTACATGTACACCTGTTGTCCAAAATTTTGTCCTCAACAGCAGTATTAATTTTGCCTTGTCTCTGGGGAATCAACCTTTCTGTTTTAGAATTTCCAGGATGTCTTCAAAGGAGACATCATTAGAAGGTGACCTTGGGGACCCTTCACCCTCATCAAAGTCGGTGTCTTCAGTGACTGATTCTTCTGGGGATTCCAGTGCTTCCTCTTGCAAATCTTCTTTGTACGGACCTCATCAGTTGGATGCGCTGGGGAGGTATCAGAAGAAATGGGAATGCCCTGCTGGGAAGCTTGGGGTTCCAGGACTCGCTGGCCCTGTGCAGAAAAAGGCTGAGAAAAAGGGCAAGAACAGAAATCCTTTTTTTCTTTAAACAGAAAAGGAAGTAAAGGGGGGGTGAATACCAACAATGGTAATAGTGGAATGCACTAAGTATAAAGGGAAGGAATACTAACGATAATAACTAAATACTAACGAATACTAATGAAAAGAAAAAGAAAATATCAGCAAGAAAGCAGACATTACGTAAGGGATATAAGCTAAAGCTAGAAAGATAAACAGAGAAACCCAAAAAAACTATTTATTAAAGAAAATAAATTTTAAACTCAGTTAAATACACTTATCTGCTCGAGAGCAACTGGTCACCAAGTCTAACATGAATAATGGCAAAAGAGATCCAAGGTACTTAAGGGAGCATTATGGGTAAGGGTGAAGCTCAAGTTTTTTTTTTGTTACCACAAACTATTTTAACGGCTGAGTCAGATCTGAGGGATTGGACCCGAGCCCATAGGTTGAGGACAGAATGAAAACTGACATCTTCAGATGTAATACAAATTTTAAATTATTACATAATAAGGGGAATCTCACAGAACAAGAAGAGGTACACCTGCAGAGTGGTAAAGAGAAAATTAAGTAGTATCTGGATAAAGAAAAGTGTAAAATATTACCATAACCACATATGTCCTTCTCTTCCATGTTGCAGTATTCTGTACAGTTGGGTTTTCTCCTCTTGCTACCCGATTGTCTGGCCAGTATACAAAAGTTTGCAGTCACTGTATGGTGCGTGGGACGTCTGACATGGCTAGCAGAGCGTGGGCCATAAAAGTGATGTCTGCGCACACCTGACTTCAGAACTGAGTACCTCAGTTGGAACCAGTCCCAAAGAATGTAGCACAAGCCATGTGCCATCCAAAAAGGGAAATGCCTGATGTCAGGAGGGGTAGCTGGGAGGAAAGGAATACTGCAACATGGGAAAAGGAAGACATCTATGGTTATGGTAAGATCTTCCACAACTTTTCTATGTCATTCTATTCGCATATTGCAGTATTCTGTACAGCTGGGTGAGTGCGAAAGGTCACTGTGAGAAAGGGGGTGGTAGCCTAGAAGAATTCCAGGAAACCATAGAGGATAGCCCTGGACCTGGAAATCTGGTCTATTTTGTGAAAATGTGCACAGAAGACCAAGTGGGAGCTTCAAGAATAGTGGAGGTGTCCAGCCCTTTGAAGAAGGTTCCAGATGAAGCCATTGCCCTAGTAGAATGGGCTTTAACCCTGTCTCGTAAGTGTTTACCATGGTGTGTGTAACAAAAAGTAATAGCCCTGGTGATCCAGGCTGAAATTATTTGCTTAGTTACTGCTTTCCACAGGGCCCAGGGGTGGAAACAGATGAACAAGTGGTCATCCTGTCTGATGTTCTTGATTTTGTGTAGGTAGAACCTGAGCTGTCTGTGCACATCAGTAGAATGAAGTGCTCTCGTACTGTCTCCCTGTGGATTGGGAAAGAAAGTGGGTAGGTGGATGGCTTGGTTTAAGTAAAGGTCATTAACCACCTTGGGCATGAAGGATGGGTTGTTTTTAGGATTACCCTATCTCTGTAGAAGAAGATACTTATATGAGAGCTTGCAACTCAGAAACTCTTCTAGCTGAGGTTAAAGCCACCAACAGAACAGTCTTCCATGTACAGTGTGTTAGGGAAGCTTTAGATGCTGGGTCAAAGGGAGGTAGTGTGAGGTTCTCTAAAACATAGTTCAGATCCCATGGAGACAGAATGGGCTTCCTTTGTGGTCTGAGATGAAGTACCCCCTTAAGGAACAATTTTGCACGCAACCTGGAAGCTAACGGGGGTTCCAGGGGTAGGCAGGCAGAAAGGGCAGACAAATAGGCCTTAGTGGAGGAGAATGCTAACCCTGATTATAAAGGTTCATACAGGTAGGACAGCAATACGGGGACCTTGCTTTCTAATGGATCCAACTGTCTTCTAAGGCACCATATGTAGAATCTTTTCCACTTCTATACCTAAGGTCTCCTGGTATTAGGTTTCCTGGCCTCCTGCATGACAGTGAGCATGTCCTCATTGTAAGTCTGCCTGAAAGGAATTAAAATCCTATCACCCACAAGGTGAGGTGAAAAGATTGCCACTGTGGGTGGAATAAGGTTCCCTTGTCCTGTGTGAGATGGTCCACTTTGAGGGGTAACTTGTGGTGACTGCCCTTGGCTAATTGCAGGAAGAGGGGGAACCACTGCTGCCTTGGCCAACAGGGAGTCACCAGCAAGATTTTTGGCCTGTCCTGTTGGATCTTCAGCAGGACTTTCTGAACAAGTGGGAAGGGGGGAATGCATAGAGAAACATCCCCTTCCAGGAGATTGAAAAAGCATCTGCTGCCATTGCCAGAGGTTCGGGCAGTCTGGTGCAGAAGGAGGGAAGTTGCCTGCTCATGGAGGAGGCAAATAGGTTTATTTGAGGTGTATCCCATCGGTGGACAAGGTTCAAGAAGACATCCCTGTGTAGCATCCATTCGTGGGACATTGTCATGAACCTGCTGAGGGAATCTGCCTGACAGTTCTTTTGGGAAGGGATGTATATTGCCTGAAGAGTAACTCTCTGACTGGTGGCCACTTCCCACACAAGGAGAGCTAGTCTGCAAAGTCAGTCAGATCTGGTTCTCCCTGCTTGTTGAGATACCACAGTACTATGGCATTGTCAGTGAAAAGCTTTAGGGGTCCTTTCTGCAGCCTAAGTTGAAAGGCGTTCAAGGCCAGTAGTATTACTCTCATTTCCCTTACACTGGTGTGCTCCTTCCTGTGTGGTTCTGGCCAAACTCCCTGCACTTTTAGGAGCACCAGCTTAGCTCCCCAACCAAGGTCTGAGATGTCTGTTTACATGACCTGTGTTGGTGGTAGTGGTTGTAGTGAAAGGCCCAGGTTGAGCTTCACCTGGGTCTGCCACCAGTGGATCTCTTGTTTGAGGGAGGGCAAGAGTTGCACCCTGTACTCCATCGGGTGGGAGTGTTGCGTCCAAACAGACCAGAGGTACCACTGCAGTTTCCTCATGTGAAGTCTTGCTAATGGCAGTATAGGTATAGTGGAGGCCATGTAGCCCAGGAGCCTAAGGTACTGCCATGCAGTCATTTCCTTGGTTTGAAGTACTTGTCCACACAAAACAAAGTTGCTATTCTGTACAAGAACCAGACACAAGGAAGAGTAAGGTAATTAGCGCTTTCGTTCCCTTTATTCACAATAAAAAAAACAGAACTTCATCAGATACAATAACCTTACCCACTTCCCCTCTTTTTATACAGTTCAATTATATTGTTTGCACCAATAGAAACACTTTACAATCAATTAAATTTTACATTCCCCCTTTTTTTAAAAACATACATTCTTCATTGTTTAAGAATCATTTTTTTCAAAACCAGATCTAGTTTACAATTCCTGATTCAAAGTCATTTTGTTAGAATCAACCCATTTTAAAATTAGTGACTTGATGAAAAAAATGTTTCTTTTAAAAAGTGTGTAATTGAATAATACTTATATACATTTGATTATAAAAGGTGATAAATTCATTTCTATCAAATCACTTCTGTCTAAGTGCAACAAACTACCGATAGAAATTCTATCATTAATTCCAGGGAATGCTATTTAACAGAACCTGTCGATATGTTTCCCTATATTCCAAAAAACAAGCCCAGTTACCCCCCCCCCCCTCTCCTGTTTACCCACCTTTTCCAATACACAGAAGAGAAACTTTTTGAAATCCTTACATCTTACACTGTGTCTAAACAGGGCGTTGGTTTTGTCCTGTCTCTTTATTGCATATACATGCTGGTATATTCTTTGCTTGAAGTACCAAAAGTAGGTATTGTGTCAGGCTTTCCACCTTTTGGGGTGGAAGGAAGGCTTTCATGATGTCTGTCTGTATTCTGCACCCCAGGAACGCTATGTCCTTGGTAGGGTTCAGACTGGATTTTGGGTAATTTATCTGAAACCCTAAGGACTGCAGGAGGGCAATTTTTTTTTGCAACTGGAGCAGGAGGGACTGCCTGCAGTCTGCCTGGATAAGTAGGTCATCCAGGTAAGGGATGATTTGGATCCCTTGACTCCTGCAGAAGGCAATCACTGGTGCCAGACATTTGGTGAAGTCTCTGGATGCTGTGGACAGACCAAAGGACAAGGCTGGGAACTGATAGTGAGAGGAGGCCACTGAAAACCGAAGGAATCTTCTGAAGCTGGGCCTTATCAGGATGTTGAGGTAGGCATCCTTGATGCCCAAGGTGGCCATGAACCTTTGAGGAAGGATTAGAGGGGAGAGAGCTGGCAGTTTAAGCACCCTGAATGTGGGTACGTGCAGGAAGAGATTCAGATATGAGAGATCTAGAATTGGCCTCTAGGGCCCACCTTTCCTTGGTACTAGAAAGATCCTGGAGTAAAAGCAGACAGGCTGAATGGTGCCTGCACCATACAGTTGTCCACAACTGGTTGTAAGAGGTGGAGCTGTTCTTTTGGGGCTGCAGAATACCCCTTCTTTTTGGGGGGATGATCCAGGTCATGAAGTACCCATTTTCTATTACTGAAAGTACCCACTTGTCTGAAGTGATGAGTGTCCACGCTTGGAGACAGTGAGAGAGACGTAAGGACAGAGGGACGGGGAGGGGCAGATTCAAGCTTGGCAGGTAGTCACACACTACCTGCCCTGTCTTGAAAGAGCATCCTCTGGTTGGTAGATGGAGTAGCCCTGGCAGGAGTGGATTGTTTCCTGGGCGTACCCCCTTGGTCTGGAAGAGGAAATGGGGCTTGAATGCTTCCTAATAAACTGGGTCTTGGATGGTTAATTCCTTTGAAACTTGGCAATTGGAGAAAAAAACAGATGCTTTAAGTCTTGCACCTCCCTACCTTTTTGTTGCAAGGACTTAAACAAGTCTGTAACCTTGTATCCAAATACAGCTGAATTGTCTAAAGGAGCATCTACAAGTTTAACCCTAAAATCATCTGGTAAAGACTGAAGGCGTAGGTAGGAATTTCTTCTTAGGGCAGAAGCTGATACTGCCGACCTAGCTGAGGCCTCAGCAGCATCATAGCTGCACCTGATAAGAGTGACTGATCACCTGAGAGGTCAGGAAAACACAGGAGGACAGTTGAGCTTTGGCTGAAGAGCCAGAGATATCTGAAAGTTGTTTGGAAATTTCTCCAGTAGGGCTAAAGCATATTTAGACATGTGCATCTGACAGTTGATTGCTCTGAAAAACAGAGTTGCAGAAGTGTATCCTTTTTTGCCCAAATGCTCCATGGTCTTGCTGTCCTTGTCAGCAGGGAGGAGGGTGGTAGAGGGCAGTAATTTAGAAGCCTTGTCAGTGGAGACTGACATGGTGGCTGGTTCTGCAGCTGGACATTTTACCAGGAATTTAGCTGTCTCCAGGACCTTGTAAAACCTAACAGATCTACAGGGGGCTGGAGTTTGGGGATCTGGATTCAAGGATGCTGCAGAGAAAGCATCAAGAAAGGCTGGGAGTATTGGTGGAACAGTCGTGGGAGCTGGGGAATCCATCTGGATCAGCTCATAATAACATTTTGCACCTCAGTCATTTCTGATGAGTCTCACTTGAAGTGCTCTCCCATCTTAGGTATGGTTTCCCAAAAGAAAAGATCTTCTGCAGGGGAATCACCTTCTGCAGAGTCTTCCTCAGTAGAGGCATATCCAAGTGAGGAAGGAGGTTGGGAGGTGTAAGAGAGTGAATCTTCTGAGGAGGAATCAGAGTACTCCCCCTCTTCCACCTGTGAGGGGTCTGTGGCCTGAGGCCTAGGGCTCATTACTAGAGGAGGAATTGTAGAAGTCCCTGGAGCAGTAGGCTGCAAGGCCATGAATGCATTAAAGAGTTTTTGTGAAAAAGCCTGCCAATCTGGTTGACTTTCCCTAATACGAGAATTATGCTTTCTCCTCCCCTTCTTTTTAAGCGAAGGCTTAGTGGGCGTCTGTACAGGGGAAGGCCTAGGACCTTGCGACTGCAAAGGAGTGGAGGAATCCGGCTGGTCTGCTGAAATCCTTGATTCACCCATGGCGTTGGAGACTGACGTCCGCAGAGCCTCCATGGATGTGCCTTCCGCACAGGGTCCTTCCAATACAGTACCCACTACACCCAAGCTGGCAGGGCCTGAGCATTTGTCCAAGCCAACATCAGCCACAGGATGAGTGTCGGCACAGTAACAGTAGCAGGCCTTATGGTCTTGGCCTTTTAAGTAGCAGGCAAGTCGGAAGGTCCCTCCATACTTAACACTAGCTGTTTCAGACGTTGGTTCTCTAGATACAGATTGAGCACGCGAAATCTGCTAAGTAAGGTCTTAGGTACAAAGGCCTAGGAGATAGGGCAGGCCTTGTAGTCGTGTGATTTACCTAAACAGAACAGACAGAGCTCATGGATGTCTTTGTGAGGAATCTGACACCTGCACTTACACTTGCACTTTCTAGATGACATGAACAGGCACTAACATACGATGACTGAAAAAAGGTTCCCCACTGGGGTACTTATCTGAGTTTCTCGAGTATCAAACAGCCGGGAAGGCAGGAACACCTGACGTTCAACTGGCAGCAGAGAAGTTCTGAAGTCTGGTGCACACCAATGTCAATTTTATGGCCCACCCTCTGCTAGCCACGTCAAGACGTCCTACAATGACTGCAAACTTTAATATACTGACTGGATGTTCGGGCAGCAAGAGGAGAAAACCCAACTGTACAGAATACTGCAACATGTGAATAGAAGGACATTATGCATGAGTTTAGAAAGGTTGCAGTTAAGCAATTGTTTTTGATACATCCAGGGCATAAAAACGTATAGCACAATGACTAAGGCAGCAGAAAGTAGAAACGGTTGCTGTCAAATGCAGAAGCCTATAAAAAGAAAAATAACCTTGGGATCCTGTAGAGTCATTAGGTCTAATTGATTGTAACTGTTGAAGTAACACCCTGACCCCATGTGTGAAAATGGGAAAAGGGGTTGTGAATGAATGGATGTATAAAGCAGGTTAAGTGGGGAAATCAAGAAAAAGCGCAAATGGAAATATTTATGACAGAATTAAATATGCCAAGATTAGAGGTAGATGAGGCTTAATAATTAACAGTTAAGATAGCAGGAGATAAGATAAAAATAGAGATAATAATAAACTAGTGTCCTGTCTCTTCCTAGATCTCTCCAAAGCCTTTGACACCATCTCCCACCCTATCCTCCTTTCTAAACTATCTCAGCACAACCTTTCCACAGCAACTATCTCCTGGTTTAATAGCTACCTTTCAGACAAGCAGCAATCCGTCAAATGGTTTTCTGCTCTTTCTTCCCATCAAAATGGGTGTCCCATAAGGGTCTATTCTTGGACCCCTTCTTTTTAACACCTTCACTAATGAACTCTACAAATCCTGTCCCCATTCTTCCCTCATACAGTACGCATCGACTCCACATTCATCTCCATCGCCGACAACCCTACTAATGTGCTCACCCTCACACAAACATGGCTTACTAACAACAGACTAATATTTAACCCCAAAAAGACAAAACTACTCTTCCTCCCAAAATCCCTCTGCCACCTCAAATCTTCATTTAACATCTCTTCACTTAACAACAGTAATATCAGTCATGATACCCACACATAGCTTCTTGGAGTAATCTTAGATGACTAACTCAAATTTCATCTCCAGGTTCTTCACTGTATCAAGGAAACCCCCACAAAAGCTTGACCTACTTTATAGAAACAAAAGGATCCTCACCCCTGACTCCAGAATCACATTAGCCCATGCTTACCTTCTCCCCAACCTCTTCTACAGCTCAGAAATCTTAACAAACCTACAGTCTTCTTTACTCTCCAAATTCGAAACCACCTATAACAAAGCTGCTAGATTTGCTGCTAATCTGCCTTCTAAATCACACCACTGTCATGTCCTCAGGTCACTCAGCTGGCTAGAGTTTCCAAACCAACTTAGATTTACTCAGTTCCTCATCATCCACTCTATCCTCAACAAACCCTTGTCCTGCCCCAGCATGTGCACACTAGTCTCCCTTTATATCCTCCCTCAATCCCTCAAAAGTTCTGATCAATGTCTTTTACAAATTCACAAACCTAAAAATTGTATTGGACAGAATCTGTACAATTATTCTCCTGCTATTCAATGGAACAAGCTTCCCTTGACCCTCAAAAATGTAACCCAAGTCCACGAAGTCAAGAAATACCTAAACAACATCTGGATATGTCACTGCAAACACACCACCTGAATCCTGTCCTTACTTCTCTACTACTTCTCTCCTTTATTCTTCATCAATCCAAATCACAATTTCCTCCCTTTATTCTATGTTATCTCATTCCAACTAACCTGCTTTTTCAACAAGACAGTCACCTGACTCACTCCAGGCTACATCACCTCTCAGTAATTGATTGCTGCTACCTGCTGTCCTATCTTGTAACCTACTCCTAATCTCTGCACCTCCTGTAGACTACAATTAGAAACAGTTTGATATACTATAGTTGTTCACGGTCAACTGTCCTACATGTGTTTGCTGGCTCTTGCAATTATCTGTTTCCTTACTTACTTCAATGCACAAAAGTCTCTTATCTTACTTATATTGTTATTGAAGTATTGCTAAACTTGTATTATACAATACTGTATCATTTATTTATTTTATTTTACATTTGTTAACTGGGCTAGTCTAACTGGATATATTTCCATTTTCAGTAGAGGCCCGGGGAGAAAAGCTCCAGTGAAACAAAATAAAAATTTAAATATTTAAAAATTAAAAAACATTTAAAAATTAAAAAATAATTAAAAAACAGTTAAAAATTAAAAATCAATATTAATACATAATAAATGAATGGATTTCAATAGAAGATTATTCAAAAAGCAGGAAGTAATTAGAATACAATAAATTACAGCAGTATTACTAGAGTAATGTAGGCATTTACAATAGTAGAGGTGACAATATGTATAGGATAATTCAATATGCAGTGAGATACATGTAGACTATCAGCATATTAACAGGATAGAGATTTTCAGAGCATTAAGCAGGATAGATTACATCAGTATGTTGAATTCTGTAAACCAGTTACAGTCCTACCGCAAAGAATGTAAAATAGGTAGAGGTTCAAGAGAAGAAATATTTGTAGTGAAGGAGAAGATTAATCAGGGTTGCTACAGGGGCATAGCCAGTTTGATTTGAGGTGTCTTTTGAGGTTTTGTTTAAAGAGAGGCAGTGAAGAAATTAAAGTTAGTTCATTAAGCAGTAGGTTCCATTTTTTTCCCACAGAGTTGGAAAACAGAGAAACTCCAGCCATGTTGTAAGACTTGCTTATGCTAGCAGGAAGTTTGCTGGAAGAGCGAAGAGAATTTAGATTTTTGTAGGGGATTATGAGATTGGAGAGTATAGGAGTGCTGTAAGGTTTATAAAATATCTTGTGGGCAATGGTGAGTTGGGAGAGTTTCAATTGGTTTTGAAATTCAAGCCAGCCTAGCTGCGTTAGATTCAGACAATGGTTGTATTTTCTCCCTCAGATTTACCTTCATATAGGGTAATTTCAATTTTAATCCTTGATTATAAAGTGTTTATGTTGTATTTTCTTATATTCTGCATGTAACTTTCTTTAGCCTCCGCTGAAAAAGGGCTATAGCTCAGTCGGACTATCATGGTTAACAAATGTCAAATAAACAAATAGTAATGTATAACCAATCTACAGGAAAATCTCCAGGAATAGACAGTATTGTGGCAGAGGTTGGGAAGCTAGGAGGGAAGAAAGTGATACAGATCTGGAAGGTTCTGTTTAGCAGTATTTTAAAAGGAAGGGAAGCATCAACATCCTGGAAAAAGCAGTGGTGGCTGTAATAACTAAATATGGTAGAGACCCCTCAGATTTACCTTCATATAGGGTCATTTCAATTTTAATCCTTGATTATAAAGTGTTTATGTCTAGAATGGCTAAATGAATGGCAAAAGTGTTGTCAAAATTGATAGACATGGATCAATGTGGTTTTGTGGAGGGGAGGCAAACATCTGACAACATTAATAGAACAATGATGATCAGAAGGAAGCAGAATATAAGAAAATACAACTGTTGGTGGGTCTTGATGCAGAGAAAGCATCTGACAGAGTGAGCCATGATTTTATGAATAGGGCAATGGAAGTAAATGCATTTCCTGATACAATAATACATTTAATTAGCAGGATATCTGAGGGACTGGTTGCAGAAATTAAAGTGGTATGGTTCTTCTCTTATAAGTTGTGTCTGAACAGAGGAGCCAGCCAGGGGTGTCCTCTTTGCCCCTTATTTGCATTATATTTAGAACCATTAGCAAAGAAAATAAGAGACTCAGCATTTCAAAGATGCAATCAGTCTAATATTCAAGAAAAGTTAGCTTTACTTGCAGATGATATTATTTTGCAACTGATGGAACCAGAAAAGGATATCTCAATGTTGTGGAACATTCTATGACAGTTTTTTTTTCAGGATATAAAATTAATGAAGATAAAACAAAGGCTAGAGCTGTAAACTATGTACGCGCACATGAATTGATTCAGCAATACCCATATTTATAGGGACATGATAACATGAAGTATTTAGGGGTATGGGTTAAAATGGATTCTGTTTTGGCAGCTAAGGATATGTGGTACGAGACTAAACAAAAGACAATACAAAAAGGGAGAAACTGGAAGCTCTTTCCTATGGATATGGACAGCAACATACAAGCAGTAAAATGTTTTTATTCCCTTCAGTTTTATAAATGTCTGGCATACTTTTAAAAATTAGAGGAGAAGCTGTGGATAATTAATAAAGATTTGAAGGATTTTATCTAGGGGGGAAAATGGCAAGAGTCACATGGGTTAAGTTGATCTTTCCAATAGAACATGGAGGTGTAGGATTAACTAATTTGAAGGGCTATTTTAGAGCTACACAGTTAAGGCTGTTATACATAACACAAGCAGAAAGCTACACTCCAAAATGGAAAAGGATGATGATGATGAAGCCGGGGGGGGGGGGCAATTTAAGAAATAAAGAAATAAGGAAATAGTGGGATTTTGGGCGCAGATACCTATGGAGAATACGTGTCATACAGAATATTATAATTATAAAGTAGCAGAAAGTATATTGAGAACTAAGCCAACATGAGACTGGATAAAGGAGATTCTGTTGATAGGGATGACTGCATTTAGGGGCACAGATAATATGCATGAGGAAGCTGGGATTTACTGCAGGAAGCTGGCAAAGGAACTAAGGTATTAGGAACAAATAATTAGTGAGGAAAAGGTAACAGAATGGTAAGAGGCTAAGAAAACATTTAGACTGCAGGCTAGAGATTGCCTTCCCTATCAAGGATTAATATCAGAATATAGGCAAAGAACAAAGGGTAGAGGAAACCTAAGTGAAAGGCCAGCACTGGTTGAGTTTTTAGTTGAATCTATAACAGAAGCTGCTATAAAAAGAGATAATTAGTAGGGCGTATAAAATATTGCATGAAAGCTACAGGAATCAGGAGGTCAGGGTGACTTCTGGCCATCAAACGTTTTGACACTTTGCATAGATGGATACCACTAAGGAGAAAATGTTAATATCTAGGGGATATATGGGCACCTTCTACTAAAGAAACTTAGTAAACTGTCTCCAGAATGATTTTATCCAGAGAAGCAGAGGATTGATTATCTTCTTTAAAGTGAAGCTAATAAGTGGCAGAACAAACATGTAATAACATAGACCAATTTGAACAAAGAAAGCTATTTATACAACAATCCTCCAAGCCTTTTCTTACCAACTCTAGCAAACAATTTATATGTTATTGGGGAGTACTGTCGCTCAAGTACATAGCATGTATGAGACCGAAAAGGTTAGAATGATTAACCAAGGTAAAAGGATAAGAATCATCAGTTGTATTCAAAGGACACACAGAAGAATTCATTTAATGTACCTTGTAATGAAAATTTATAACATGACCTTTTCATCTTTTTTGCAAATATCTAAATGAATATACAGTTTGCAAATGCAATTAAAGCATATTTATTATTATTACTGAAATAAATACAAAACTTCTTACAAACAGAGGAGCAAAATAGTAATAAGTTCAAACAAAGTTGCTGAAAGGGAGCATACTTGCAAGATCCCAGTATTTAAATAAACCTTAGTATTTAATTTCAGTATCAATTTTAACTCTGGGAGTAGACAGATATTTTTTCTTTTAGTTATTTCCAAGTATAACTCAGGAAACTAACTTGAATTATATAAGATCTGTTCATAACAATTGGAAGCATCCAGTTTGATTAAGCTGATAAGAAATCAAGAATGGATTAATACTGTTTTCAAATTTATCTTCAATAACTGAAGTAAGTTGTTGGTATCTAATCACTTCCTGCAGTGGAAGAACCCACATTACAAAGAATAATAACTTGCTGAAGAGATGGAAGTGGGCAAAAATTACTAATTTTAAAAAGAATATGATAATCTGGATTAAGAATGGAACGTGATCAATAATGAGAAATCTCTGTTCTGGTTTCATTTTCTTTTTTTAAAAGGTACAGTATCTGCAACAGTCATGGATTTAAGAAGAGACTAGTTAGGGATATCTAGAGACTGGGAAAGCTGCAACAAAAAGGGGCTAACTCATTTGATAACTGGAAAAAAAAAAGGTTTTATGTCTAAAAATCTTGAAAAAATGAATCTCCCTACCAGTGTAAACCTAGCAGCAGGTGTTAATGTGGGTCTTGCAAAGGTGGTGGTGGTGGGGCAAATCCAGAAGTTCAGTATTGTGGTCTTCAGCATTTTGGTTTTCTATATTATGGCCTCAGTCTTGTACAGTTCAGGACTGTGGGCATTGGGAGAGTCAAGATGGCTGCACATTGAGTAACAGCTTAATTCTGGCTCTCCCAGTCTGCAAGCAGAAACTTAGCAAAGAAGGCCAGTGGACCTAGACTTCTGTGTAAATTTCAGTAACTAGCTAGTGAGTGCACTGCCTGGATGCCAGGAAAAAAGGACTGTGGGCTTCACCTTTGTGATAGTAAACCACCAGACCAACCATTTTCTTGTCTTTACAATCCATCTTCTTCTTATTTTGAAACATTATTTCAACAACAGTCCTAATCAAACATCATAATCTAGTTAATACAAAAACTATTTTCACACCAAAATCACTCTCAATATACTATACACATCACTTCCTCCTTAAAGAAAATGCAACCTTGTGGCTGTCCAGCTATAGACTTGTTTTCACCAAAGCTTATACAATTAGAAATACTCAAGTTGCATATTCAGTAACAACCTTTGTTAACTACAATATCTCTGAATGCTTTTTACTGCTACTGTAGAAGCAATCCAGCATATGGCGTCTCTACGGGGAAAGTGTCCATCATAACTTCTAAGATGTTTCAAACCTAATGACCGGTGCCTTGCTATCACTCATTAAGTAAACTCCCACAAAAATGTCATTCACTAATACATAATAAATTTACTAAATTCCAAAATAGATCTAGCCACAGAGTGAATAAAATCCTCCTAATAGTTAGAGACTACTATGGACTGGAAGAATAAGGACATAATAATTGCTGCTAAATTCCTTGCCTTTTCAATGGGCTCTGAAATCATTATGTTCTTTAAAAAAGTCTCCAGGGCACTGGTATCCATCAACAGCAATCAGACTGGTTACTTATTGGAGAGAAAGCAATTAAGTATCAGACTCTAATTTAATCATTGTATATTCAACTATGCTCTTCTAGCTCTAGACCCAGCACTGGACCTAATATTTTCTTCTGTTTTGGAAAAGAAATGCAGACTTAATGCTGATAAATTACTGTTATACAATACAAACATGACTCTACATCAGTGTGCTCACTCAAGTCCAAAAAATGCCTTTACTTGTCTGCAACACTGTAAAATGGTGGCAATCTTCTAAATTCCTCTAAATAAACCTGCATGCATTTTAATGCAATTGCTAAGCAGAGTGGTAATTTCTCCTAAAAATAACATCCTTAGGAAATGCATCCCTAGTAGTTTTAAAGATTTTGTTGCAATTCTAGATAAGAATCTCAAAACTGACTTCCACATTCATAAAAGCTACCTTCAGCATTATCAAATGTACATCATACTGCAAAATGCACAGTGTTTCTATAGTAATACTAAAAAAAAAAAAAAACGGATTCAGCTGCAACTTTGTTATTAAAGCTACTAAAGGAACACATTTTTTTAAACTGCTAATTCTATATGAGCAAAATTAGAAATGTATCATAAAGCAGACAAATTTGTCATAGGAATAGCATGCTGTAATTACCAATATCTATTGCTTTTAACACTTATCTGGTCATAAAATAATTAATATTCAAACTCACTCAGCCCTTTTTAAAAGTTTCTGCACTCACAAAATGTAACGTCACTAAAATTTCCTATCAAAACTACTTTGTTCCAGTATTGTTTTAATCCTTTATGTTCTAAAAAGCAACACCTACTAGAACAAAGCAAAATACTCTCATTTCCACAAAATAAGAAAATCTGGACATGCTACCAGTTATTATTAAAAAATTAAGTTCAATTTTCTAGGCATCTCCCATCGCTGTTTTAATACTGTTACTTCTGAAAGCTTAAAGAAAGCTACCATAATACGCTTCCAAAAATTCCAAGTTTCAGCGACTATCATTACGGCTACTCTTCCACCTGCACATCTGTAAAGCCTATCTTATATAGTTATCCTCATTCTACTCGTTCACTGCAGCCTCTGCCCTGCTCATTTTATTCCTTCCTGGCATCACAAACCAAACATCAACAGCAGCTGCGCTCTAATGATAAAATCTTGCTATGATTCCTGTACAAACATTCTCCTCTTTCACTTGCAACCTGTGTAACTTCTAAACTTCCTACTCAGACTTGTAAAATGCTTCTTACCATTCCCCACTAATATTTTGTGATCTTCGACTACTATTTCAACTTACCCCAATCCAGCTTTCTCGCCCTAACTTAATGCCTCCTGTTATTCTAAGGAATAACATATTATTTACATTACAACCTCTAACTTATCAATACTCTACAACACTCATCCATCAACGTCTAAGCCTCCTATTCACGAATGTATTTTACTCCTATCAATATCCTTTTGCTCTAAATATGCATATATAATACGTCTAAACAATGTAAGTCTGATTCCATTACTGCCACTAAAACAATGATAAGTACATAATGGATATTTACAAAGTACAGTTTAAAGCATTTTTCTTTGTAATAGTTTGAATCTTCTTGCCCTGGGCCTTCAATGAGAAAGCGGCTTGGCCAGTATGAGGTTCCTGGTCAACAAAACAAAATAATATTAAATTGTAACTAGTGGTGTAATACCACAGGAATCAGTGCTGGTCCCTCTCCTGTTTGAAAAGTATTTTGCAGACAACCATGCCAATATCCCAGAAGTGCGGTTGCCAAGTATGCTGATGACTATGAGTTGAGAACTGGTATGTCCTCATCCACTGAAAATAAACTGCTTCAGTAAAGGCTAGAATATGCACATACCGGGTGTGCTGAAAACAGACTCAACATAAATGCGAAAGAAGTGCAGCACATTCACATACGTTTGTAAAAAAAAAGTTGCTCTTACCCTTACATGTTACAAGTGGTACTCAATTTCAGATAGATACAGTTATAAGATACCAGGGTACATGGGCAACTCTCTCTCATTCATTCATCATATTTCCACTATAATAAGGAAATCCTTCTGTCTGTCCCAGTTAATTTCCAGGGGAAAATCTTCACAATCTAAGGAAGCCATTTTATCACTATGGTCTCCTTTTGTCAGACACATCGAGTACAATGACTCCCTAAGGTATGTATGTACAAATCAAAACATATTGCTCAACTGAAAAAGATTCAATAATTGTAACCAATAAAATTAAAGGCTTGAAATTCTTTAACTATCCCAATACACTAGCACAGTTGTCCCTAGACTTAGTAGACTACCAGCTATAACAAAGTTAACCCGTGCCTCATTTTTCAAGCCATGAGAGAACCAATCTTATTTGACCTATTTCTTTGCAAAACCAGTGGCTCTACAAACATCCATACTAAGGACCTAAATCTAGACCAGCGAATAAACAAGAATCTCTGGAGGGATAGGCTCCTCAGTCAACACATACCCAGCCTATATAATAACTTACAACTACAGGTCACAGCATATATAATAACTTACTACAGGTCAAACAAAGTGCTTTGTTGTCTGACTTCAAGGCAAATCTTGATGATTGAATGGGTAAATAAATTTACATCAGGATTACTATGTACAGCTCTGCTTCATTTGGGAGTATTTGGGAGCTGATACGTATTAAGTACTTGTAAAGAGTGGCAAACACTTTTAAGTATGTCTACTTAAAGGTGTCCATGTCTAGGCATATTAATGCCCCTGTGATTGTTTGCCTAGTACTATTCCGATGTTTGTAAACTTCCTAATATTTTGCCATATGGACTTTATCTCTGAAGGTGCTGTATGTGACCGGGCTTTGGACTGAAATGGCTACAATGATTAGCAAAGTTTAAAAAAATAAAAACAGATACCTGCACTGGGTTAGATGCTAGAATAAGACTAAATTGCTGAAGTATACTTTCACATACCTACTAATCTTTGATGAAGCACAGAAAAGATTTTCAAATTCAAATGATGGAAGAATAAAGCTAAGTGTGTAAGGGTCTGCTAGACCCTTTTATAGATTCATAGACTATTACTAGGCCAACGATCCAGAGTTCCTTTCTAAACCTAGCCAAGTTTTCTCAAAAGAATAATGAAGTCCTTTATCTGAATAGGACCTTGAGAGCCAGGCATTTCTAAGCTATCTCTGTCCATAAGGGACATTGGTGCCAGGCCCAGTGAAAATTTCCTATTCCTCATCCACTGGCTGAGGTTGCACTTAAATGGGGTAACAGATGAACTAAGCTTCACATGGACGGGAAGCCTGTTCTATAAAAGAGACAGTGTCTGGGATACATCTCTCTCTCCAGCATATTCTTTTTACAAAATACAGGTCCCTGGACCTTGTATTTCTGCTACTCTTTGACTTACGAATATGTAAAAGAATTATAAGTGGGAGGTTTGTGGATGCCTTGTAAGCCAGGTATAGATCACCCCTACTCAATCTATAGGAGACTAATAATAATAATAATAATAATAATAATAATAATAATAACAGTTTATTGTGAAGAAGAAAATGACACTGAGCCTCTGGGTAAAATCAGCCCAAAGACATCCTTGCGGGATATGACAGACTGCTCCTAACATTGCCATGGAGTATCAACTCACTCCTGAAAGTAAGATGAGACACTTCTTGCCACCTGGGTCTTTATTCCCACAGTGAGTAGTGGGGCACCTTAATAAACCTATCAGAAGACTAACTACAGACAATGAGGACATTAGAGAATGTGCTCATGCGAGAGGAACTAGGTCAATGTAACTGGAGCACATATTGAAGTAAAGCCTGGCCTGATGTGTTTTCTGGCTGGTCCCTACACATGCCCCTCACAATGTTTTTTTTTTCCATTGATGTAAAATGATGGGCAGCGGTGTCAGCTTCAAGCTTCTGTCACCTGTACCACTTAATCACAAAAATGACATACTATTACCTGTAACTGTTGTGGTAAAATGCTCCAAACCTGAAGAGGTAGCTTATGTGGGGGTCCTGGCTAGTAATCAGATTACTGATGGCACATAATAGGTCAAGATTTCTTAGAAGTTTGACACAGATATTCAACCATGCAAGACTACAAGATATGCAAAGTTTAATAGCACGTACAAAGAATATAAAGTTAATGGGGGGAGGGGGGCTTGCCAAGCCTTTCACTTACGACCAGGATCACAAAATATTTGGCTAAAAAAGGCAAGCATGGCCTGAATAGACAGGTTCAACATTTAAATAACAATGACAGAGGGAGCAAGATAAATGTAGTAATAATACCATATACTGAAACGAGTTCTTCAAAGTAAACTTTCAAAATGAAATATTTTGCAACATCATCATCATAACTGTAGCAAAGCAAGAGAGGCCACATCTTGCAAAATTCCCTGAGACTCAGCTGAAACCTCGGCTGGATCCACAGATTCCACCGTAGTTTCTAAAGAACCGGTGTCCGGAACGGACAACTCATCCCCTGCTTTGGCTTATTAAATCTACCCAAACAAGGAATACAGAGAGAGTGGTAATCCCTCGGTATCTCCTGTTTCCCACAAATACAATTATTCACTTTTTCTGACATCCGGAATTAACTGAGGCAAGAAAACAAAAATATTCTAGCCCAACTTGGTTTTCGGTCTGAAACTCAGAATATGACTGCAGCAATGTGAGATGAAGAACATCTGTAGCAAAGCAAGAGACTTTAATACTTCCATTAGGAAAAATTAAAATGAAAAGCAGATAAAAATTATTTTGGATCTTCAGAAATAGGCAGTCTAGCAATACAGTACTGTAAGTATGGTTTACACAACAAGCAAGATAACTCATGGTGACAAGGACAAACAATAAGGAGCTATTCTCACTTCAAAATGATGGGCCAAGTTATAAACAAACCACATGTCAAATGTCAGTGAAAAATACTTTGGAAAAGATGTGTCATGACTCTACTTGGTGACAAGAAGTTTTGCCATACTCTTACCAAAAAAAAAAACTGATCATCATCCCACAGGACTTCACTTCTATAAAATAAGAAAATGTAAATAAACACACTAAAAGCAAGAGAATCAAGTTAACAGTGAAGGATAATTTTACATTGAACAGAAAACAACATTAAAATCAAAGCACCCTGAAGTTAAGGAATGCACAGATCCTCTGAAACACTTCAAAGCATTCACATCCCCGTTCATAAAATAAATCACAATAAAAATGTCAATTAAACTAAAAAGCCCACACAGTAAGCATTCTGAAAGGCCACTTGAACACTGCTGCCACTAATGTCAACTTGAGGCCACCACTTCACAGACTAGCAGAACGACTAAAGAAACCCCAAATGCCATATAATACATTTTCCTAACATTTATTTTTCAATTAAATTCCTAATGTTATTGCGGCACCACTTTCATTCATAAAGTATGCACAAACAGAAACACAAGTAATTCCCCTCACCTTTTTGATATTAAATCAATTCTGCTTCATTAAAGCCATTTACAAAAATAAAACAACCAACCCTGGCATGTCATTCACAATATTTTGTTTCCTAACACTAATGCATGCACAGTCTTGTAGTAGGAGCCAAAAGAACTGAGAAGCAATTATGTAAAAATTTGGAAATGCAAGGAAGAAGAAAAGGTTCATTTAAGGAACTCATATCCCGTGAACTCTTGTGGTGCTTCACGAAGGTGAAACTACTCCATTTATATAGTGGCTAAAAAAGCAGTATTGCTTACATTAAGCTACATCACTGTAGGATAATTTCTGAGATTCATGTCCCATCTCTCTACTCGCATCAGAATAAATGTAAAATAATATTGAAAACATGAGCCCAGAGGAAGAAAGGGTCACTCTGTTGGAGTACGAAATACAGATTCAATTGGAGAAATGTGGAAAAGACATTGAAGATTTAATGTGACTTAACATTAAAGAAGTGACTGTTAGAGCAAAGAAGGTTAAAACAGTGGCATTTACCAAGACTGCTTCCTGGATAAGTAAGACATCTGGAAGTAGTTAAAGATACTGATTTTTTGCATGATCAAGAAGTTAGCATGATACCATTTAAGTAGCCGGTTAATGAAATTAAGTACATGGTGACTGTGTGTGTAGGGAGGATGGAATGTGTGGGCAGCAGTTGGTCATTGTGAAAGATAAAACTTACAAAAAAAAAATAAATTGCTGTGAATGTTGGAAGGAGAATAATGGACTTGTTGAACTTAAGATGGTACAGTGGATATAAAAAGTTTACACACTCCTGTTAAAATGCCAGGTTTTTGTGATATAAAAAAAATGAGACCACAATAAATCATTTCAAAACATTTTCCACTTTTAATGTGACCTATAACCCGTACAATTCAATTAAAAAATAAACAAATCTGTTAGGGGAAAATACAAAAAATAAAAAAATGTACAATAAGCTGGTTATACGTAATTTTAGCCGGGTCTGGATGTTTTTCTGTGTAAGAACAGGCTTGTGTCTTGCAACCCTAACCAATAGCCCAAACATATGGAGAATATGGGAGATTGTTGTCACATGTATTACACAACCAGTACACAACTAATACTTTGTTGAAGCACCTTTTGATTTAATTACAACATTCAGACTTCTTGGGTAGGAGCCTATCAGCATGGCACATCTTGACTTGGCAATATTTGCCCACTCTTCCTTGCAAAAGTGCTCCAAATCTGTCAGATTGCGAGGATATCTCTTGTACACAGCCCTCTTCGGGTCACCCCACATATTTTGTATTGGATTTGGGTCCGGACTCTGGCTAGGCCACTACAAAACTTTAATTTTCTTCTGCTGAAGCCATTCCTTTGTTGATTTGGATGTATGCTTGGTGTCATTGTCATTTTGAAAGGTGACATCCGCTTTATCTTCAGCTTTCTAGCAGACACCTGAAGGTTTTGGGCCAAAAGTGACTGGTATTTTGAACTGTTCATAATTCCCTCCACCTTGACTAAAGCCCCAGTTCCAGCAGAAGAAAAGCAACCCCAAAGCACGATACTACCACCGCCATGCTTCACCGTGGGGATAGTGTTCTTTGGTGATGCGGTGTTGTTTTTGCGCCAAACATACCTTTTGGAATTGTGGCCAAAAAAGTTCAACCTGGTTCTCATCAGACCATAACACATTTTCCCACATGCTTTTGGGAGACTTGATGTATTGTTTTGCAAATTTTAGCCGAGTCTGGATGCTTTTCTGTGTAAGAAAAGGCTTCCGTCTTGCAACCTTACCCAATAGCCAAGACATATGGAGAATATGGGAGATTGTTGTCACATATAGTACACAACCAGTAGTTGCTAGAAATTCCTGCAGCTCCTTCGGTGTTGCTGTAGGTAACTCGGCAGCCTCCCTGATCAGTTTTTGTCTTGTTTTTTCATCAATTTTGGAGGGATGTCCAGTTCTTTGCAACGTCACTGTTGTCCTATATTTTCTCCACTTTTTGATGACTGTCTTCACTGTGTTCCATGGTATATCCAATGCTGTGGAAATTCTTTTGTACCCTTCTCCAGACCGATATCTTTCAACAATGAGATCCATTTGATGCTTTGCAAGCTCTCTGCAAACCATGGCTTTTGCTGTAGCAGGCAACTGAGTAAATGTCAGGACAGCTGAACTTTATTTTGGGTTAATCGGAGTCTCTTTAATTGATGGCAGGTGTGTACATAAGAAGACTGAATGCTGTAATTCATAGGTGTGTACTAGGCTAATGGCCCTGGAGCCTTTACAAGCCTAGCCCATAGAATTGCCCTGGCATCATGCCACCCGTTAGTTCCCAGTGCCTCTATCAAGAAGAGCCACTGGAGTGATCCCCGGGGTGAACTTTCTATTTCCCATCCACTCATTAAGATTTCTCTTGAAGAGGGCCAGTGAGGTGCTCTGCTTGACATGTATCGGAAGTCAATTTCAGAGCATGGGCAGTCTCTGGGTTATGAACATGTTCCTCCAGTATGTTCTGTTGATTGTGGTACTGAGGTTGAGGTCTCTGAACCATGTGGTGCGGAGGGATTAGGATTTCTTTAGATGTAGCATTTCTAACAGAGCTGGGTCAGACATGGCTTTGTAAGTCAAGCAGAGATCGCCTCTTAGTAGATGATAATAAGACAGAGAACAGCTGGAGTTTTTTGAGTCTGACCATGTAGGACATGTGTTTAAGGCCTAGGATCCTCTTCGTGAGGTACCTTTGTTGCCTTTCCAGCTATTGCATGTGTCTAGTGAGGTATATGCCAAATGGGGGATTATACTCAATGACTGGCCTAATGAGGGCAGAGTAGAGACAGATAATGACCTCTTTCTTCCTGGATGCAAAACCCTTGGTAATGAGATGTGCCACACAGAAGGACTTTCTGATCACAGGGGCAATGTGGTAGTTGAAGGAAAGGTTGCTGTCAACCTGTGTCCCCAGATCTCTTATAACACCTTCAGTGTTCAATGGGCTCCCATCGATATGGTAATTAGTGGGAACTGAGTTTGTCCCAAAGGGGATGATGACTCATTTTTTGGCATTAAGCTTAAGGCCTTGGTTTTGACACCAGTCATTGGTTTAAGTGAGGCCTTTCTGTAGGATGTCTACATCACTTGGGGAGTTAATAATGGCTCCTAGCTTGCAGACATCTGTGAACTTGGTCAGCCAGAGTCCCTCTGTGTTGGCCTGGACTTCTGAGAAGTAGATGCCAAACAGGAGAGGACCCAGGACCAATCCCTATGGGACTCCACTTGTGACTGGTCGGCAGTCTGACTTGGAGTCTGCTAATTTCACACTGTGGGTTCTGTCTGTGAGCCAGTTTGCAACCCACCTAGTGATATACAGCTTGATGCCTAGTTTGGTGAGCTTATCAATAATTCCAGAGTGGGGAATGGTATCAAAGGCCTTGGCCAGGTTAAGGTAGGCTGTATGAACTGCCTTGTCCTCATCCACAGCTCTGGCAACTAACTCAAAGAAGTTAACCAGGCTGAGCAGGCATGATCTACCTTTCACAAAACCAAATAGTGCTGGATCTAGAGTTTGGAGATTCCCTATATCCTTGTTAATTAAGTCCATGATGATGGGCTCCATAGCCTTACATATCAGACTCATCAGGCTAATGGGGCAAAAATTCCCAGGGTCTGTAGTCGCTCTCCCTTTATGGAGAGGGATGACTGTAGCAGTGCGCCATTTGGTAGGGACAAAGTCTGAGGTGAGGCTGTGATTGATCAGGGCACACAGATGTGGTGTCAGTTCACTTTGCAGTTCATGGAAAACACATCTAGGGATATTGTTGAGTCCCATGGAAGCTGTATTTTTGGCCTTGGACAATGCCGCCTTAACCTGTGCTGCAGTAATTCTGGGTGCCTGGCATTCCTCCAGTACTGTTGTGGTCCTTTAGTGTGGGAGAGACAGGTAAAGTTGGCATTGAATTTGTCGGCCAGTATGTTGGCAATATCTGTTGGCTCAAAATAGAAGGTACCATTGTGCAGTAACTCAGAGCAAACCTGGGTATTGCCGTGGAGATTCTTGATATAACTATAGAAGGCTTTGTGGTTTTTAGTGTTTGCCGCAATTCTGCCTTCATAGGTTCATAGATGTGTACCAGGCTAACGGCCCTGGGGCCTTTACAAGTCTAGCCATAGGATTACCCTAGCATAGTACCACCCGACCTTAGTTGCCAGTGCCTCTGTCGAGTAGAGCCACTGGTGTTATCCCCGGGGTGAATTTTCTGTTTCTCATCCACTCATCAAGATTTCTCCTGAAGAGGTCAGCGAAGTGCTCTGCTTGACATATATGGGAAGTCTGTTTCATAGCATGGGCAGTCTCTGGATTATGAACCTGTCCCTCCAACATGTTCTGTTAATTGTGGTAATGAGGTTGAGGTCTCTGGACCATGTGGTGCGGTGGGATTGGGATTTCTTTAGATGTAGCATTTCTAACAGAGCTGGGTCAGACATGGATTTGTAAGTCAAGCAGAGATCACTTCTAAGTAGGTGACATGAGACAGAGAATAGTTGGAGTTTTTTGAGTCTGTTCATATAGGACAAGTGTTTAAGGCCTAGGATCCTCTTTGTGAGGTACTTCTGCGGCCTCTCCAGTTGCTGAAGGTGTCTAGTGAGGTACATGCCAAATGGGGCACTGTACTCTATGATCGACTTAATGAGGGAAGAGTAGAGGGAGACAATGACCTCTTTCTTCCTGGATGCAAAACCCTTAGTAATGAGATGTGTACATAGAAGGACTTTCTGACCACAGTGGCAATGTGGTGAGCAAAAGAGAGGTTGCTATCAACCTGTGTTCCCAGATCTCTTATAACGTCTTCTGTGTTCAGTGGATTACCATCAATGTGGTAATTCATGGGAACTGGGTTTTTCCCAAAGGGGATGACGACACATATTTTTGGCATTGAGCTTAAGGCCATGGTTCTGACACCAGTCATTGGTCACAGTGAGGCCATTATGTAGGATGTTAACATCACTTGGGGAGTTAATAATAGCTCTCAACTTGGCAATCGTCTGCGAACTTTGTCAGCTAGAGTCCCTTCGTGTTGGCCTGGACTTCAGAGAAGTAGATACCAAACAGGAGAGGACCCAGGACTGAACCCTGATGTACTCCACTCATGACTCATCGGCAGTCTGACTTGGAGTCAGCTACTTTCACACTGTGGGTTCTATCTGTGAGCCAGTTTGATATAGGGGTACATTTTTTTATTTTTTCCCCTAACAGATTTGTTTGTTTTTCAAATGAATTGTACAGGTTTTGAAATGAATTATTGTGGTCTATTTTTTATATCACAAAACCTGGCATTTTAATAGGGCTGTGTAAACTTTTAATATTCACTATACATGTACTAAAAATAGGCTCTCCCTCATCAACAGCTGCTCTCAATAAAGTAAATTGGGATAGTCCTTCAATGATCTATTAATCTTCAATATCAAGTGCTTCCATGAGGGTTAATTATTGCTTTTGTTTACCAAAGTCCGACTGGGCACAGGACCCATTTTCAGCAGAGGCTCAGGGAGAAAGGCTCAAATGTACAACAACAGTAATGGGCAAAGTGACACTAACATTTGAAAAGCAATAATATACCACAGTATTTCAGGAAGCAGACTTAACAAATCCCTTACTCTGGTTTCCTTTAAAGCCCACCCCATACAATTATTTATTTCAGTATATCAAAATCAGATCTCGACGAGTTGAAAGATGGGGAACCTAATTTACAGTAAAACCCCGTTTTTTCCATGTCATGCATCCAATAGAATAGATTCCATCCTGCTTTATATTTCAAAATAATGCATCATATAAATGTCTTAATCTAACTTCCTAAATATAAAATTTAAAACCAGGAACTCTCAGTTTTCCTTTGTGACAGTAGCAAATCAGAAATGTCTTAAACACCTCTAGGCCATCTTCCATCCCATAAAAAGTTAGGACATAGCAATTTTTAACTCAAGAAAGATTTCAATGGGAAGTAGTATTCTTTCAGCTAAGAATGGTATTAAAACCAAAACAAACTGTAGAGACTATATTTCTGGGTAAAATTCAAATAAATACCTCTCTACCTAAGAAAACATTCCTTGCATTTAGTGAAAATTTCATTGCAATTGACATCTACCGAGGGTGACAAAAAAGTCAGTAAAAGTTAAGCCCAGGTAAACTATACTATTTGTTACAGTCAGAAAGGGATATTCTTCAAATAAGTTAAAACTGATTAAAAGCTTAACATAACAGCTTTAGTTTTCATGCTTATTTTACATGGTGAAATCTGTCCAAATACTCCGGAATCGGTAAATAAAATTTGCAAATCTAACTCCAGATTTGAATGTATCAGCTAATCAGCATAGAATATTAATTTAAAATGTCTGCCTCTCATATTGTAGTCTAGTAAGTTAGAATCTCTTAATTTAACTGCTAATGGTTCTAAGTGCATAAAGTAAAGGGGAACGTGCACACCCCTGTCTTGTGCCACCTCTAATGAGGAAAAGCTGAGAAAGGTCTGAGTCTATTATTCTAGCAGTGGTGCAGATGTATAAACATTTTACAAGTTTCACAAACTGTCCAGAGAACAAGGTATAAGGGAAGATCCTTATGCTTTACTAACTGGTAAACTGAAACAGTGTAAGCTTTACAGTACAAGTAAAGAGCAATGCTCACAACTGATCTCTTCACTTTTAGAGGCTAAATATTCAACTACAGAGGCTTTAGTCAGTGGGATTTATAAAAACTTTGTTACCAAGTTCAAAACTACAAATAAATTAAGGCTGGCTTTGCAGTATGAATTAAATACATAGATCATTCAGCGATGTTTGAATTGTCACTTGCTCCATGATTTTTATTTATTTATTTATTTATTTGCAGTTGGTTTACCAGGATAGTCCATTGGGCCAAAATAACCCATTTTCAATGGAGTCCTAGGGAGAAAATCTCCAAAAACAATTAGCAAGGTTACAATAAGGTATTTAGTTTCAATTATACAATTCCTATGGACTTGGAAATACAGTAGACTAGTGTACAAACATATACAAATATTACAATCTTGTATCGCTGAAAACAATTTACAATATAGAAACAGAGGCTTTTACAACTTGGGGTGGGTTACACTGGAGATATCTTTCATACATTCAGGATGAGTAGCTTAATACAATCAAGAGAAAGGTATATGAGCTGACATATAATATATATAATATATAATATGATTTAAAATAAATTCTAAAAAGTTTAGATTTTTTTTAATTGCACTGTCATTTCAAATACTTTTACAGACCCCCTAGCTTGGTGTGGATGTTCTCTGCAGTTCCATCATTTTATTTATGTGAAACAGATTCTTTTGGTGACTGGTTTCATACATTTTGGGAATGTGAAACTATTATACAATTCAAAATGGGAATGCAGCAAATATGCAACAAACTATGGCCATATGTGACTCAAGTGACTCTTCTATTATAGTTTTTGGGGCTTGGTTTTTCAAAATTATATACAATATGGTATTAAAGAGCTCTATTGAATCTCGATGTTAGTGACAAAAAGCTATCACCCATACATAGAAAAGTAAAGAAAGTCCACAGACAGAAGACACTTTACAAAAATGAAAGAACTATAAGAATGCGAAGAAATGTGAAATACATAAATGGACTTGGTAATCTCAGCAAATAAGGAATTTATAGGAGTAGGGTTTCTTTTGATTTATTTTGTTAACAAGATATATAGAAGTGGATATTTTTGGGGTTTTGCTTAAGGATATCTTGGATTTTGCTTCATATCAAATTTGTTATGACGCCATAGTCTAGGTTTGCTGCTTTGTCTCTGTCTGAAATTGTAGGCTTACCTATATATTGTTTTATGCGAACTTATACTTGGATTTAGCATCTTTTTCCTTTTATAACTTGGATTTGACATCTTAGTAAAGAGACCATGTTGAGCTTTGTGAAATGTTGAATAAAGTTAGAGTTTGCAAACAAAAAAAAAACAAAACACTAAGATGGACTTTACAAAGACCTCAATGAGTATTCAGAAAACAATTTGTGTGCCATTGATTTAAGTCAAAGAAAATAAAGTAACTACAATTATCTAGTTTTATTTGCATCACTTGCATCTAACTATAAATATGGTTAATGGCAGTTAGAGCAAATGGGAAAACAAATTACTGCTGATGGATGGTCTGTGTAAGTACACCATTACTCAAAGGTTACATTTAAACAGTGACTACAATTTGCTGGGGCTAATAGAGTGAGAAAGGTATACATTCAAATGCAGATGGACATGTTCCCCTACAATGAAGATGTTTATGACAACTGAAATGTTAGCATTCATAAATGTAAAGCCAATGATGGTTAAACTATGACAAGTACCTAGAAATTTGCAAGATGGGTTGATAGGGATGGATTAGATAAATCTGTACTCTGGGAAACTCTGTAAGCTGAGTGGAAATGGAAGATGAGTGGGGGAACAAGATAATTTAACACAAAAGACAAGACAAAACAAGGGCACAAAGGTTCAAGAGAATGCACATTTCCACTTGAATGTGTTGGATGGTTATGCTAAATGACTACATTTAGTTTGAGGGAGCCTTCATTCAATATCAACACTGGCAAACATTCTGCACTTTATGGTTAAAAGATATAGGGCGACTTTCAAACTGTTTATTTTTAAAGGATATAAAAGAGATGGGATATTTTCCTAATGAGTGTGTATACATAATAGTGAATCTTATTAAGACTTAAAATTAAGAGACTTTAATCAATAGTTATGGGAGAAAGGAGATGTGGTATTCTAATACATTTAGTATACTGTCTTGAATTCCATGAGTATGGGCTACCAATTAAAATATTTATGCCCGAGAACATTACAGTGCAAAAAGAGAGAATGTATCTTTTTTATATTTAGACAGTAAAATTATGCTAATATGATCCTTTACATCATAACCATAGAAGGGCTGCAAATTAAAAGATTGGTATTTGAACCATTGTTATAAAGAAAGACAATGGTTATTTCCTTTGTATTAAGTTTAAATGGCAGAATTATGCCTTATTAAATGACAGTATCCCTACTCACAAAAATTAAAAACAAAACATGATGGGATGACATGGATAAACATGATGGGATGAAATGGATAAAATTAAAAACAAAACATGATGGGATGAAATGGATGGCACGAAAATAAAACAAAAATTAAAAACAAAACATGATGGGATGACATGGATGGCACGAAAATAACAATACAAAAATTAAAAACAAAACATGATGGGATGACATGGATGAAAACAAAAATTAAAACAAAACATGATGGGATGACATGGATGGCACGAAAATAACAATACAAAAATTAAAAACAAAACATGATGGGATGACATGGATGGCACGAAAATAAAACAAAAATTAAAAACAAAACATGATGGGATGAGATGGATGGCACGAAAATAACAAAACAAAAATTAAAAACAAAACATGATGGGATGACATGGATGACACGAAAATAACAAAACTAAAGAAATGTTAACAGCAAGAGAAAACACAAAAACTGCACATGTAACAAAGTTAATTAACTATTAACTTTTAGTTACACGTCTAGTCTTCCTGTATTTTGAAGGTGGCATTTTTTTCTTTAGTTTTATTCCTCCTCGCAACAACAGTGGGACTTTTTTAATAGTTCAGGAAGTTTAGTTTATGCATGAACAGCTTGCAAATTGTCATTACTTTTTAAATGTAATGTATCATCCAGGATCTTTATAGGATACTTGTCAACCCACTGACAGCACTTTAATCAAGTGCCATCTGATGAAAGAAAAAGAGCAAAATGGTTTCACTGAACCATAGAGGCAAGAAATTTTGTAAGGGGGGGCAAGCCCCTCCTGTACCCCCATACCCGAACTTAAACATACCTACGCTGAGGCCATGCTACAGTGTAGGGAAAAAAAACTCTACAGCTGGAGAATTTTGTTTTGCTCTTTCCTCATCAGTCAGACATCACTCAACTGAAGTGCTCTCAATGGGTCAACAGCATATATATATATATATATATATATATATATATATATATATATATATATATACACACACACACACACACACACACACACACACACACACACCAATGTTTTACTTTGAATGAGGTATAACAGCCTTGCCAATTATTAAGTAAGACTTTGTATCCTAAATGAATAGTTGATTACAAAGGGTGTTGTATTTTCACTTTGTACTTATTGAGATCACACACACATGTGTATATATATATATATATATATATATATATATACACACACACACACACACACACACACACAACACACATATATACATATACATATGTGTGTGCGTATGTGGCTTGAAATTATAAAACACAGATTACTGTGCATCATTTGACAATAATGTAAAAAAAAAAGAGTAAGTTATAAAATAATTGTATTACATAACTTCTACACTTTAAGGATTGCTTTCATAAGTTTAGACATTTTTTTACTTCACTGGATTTATTTTGAGCAGTAATTACAAAACATATACAACAGTTCACCTTTCTAATTTTTTGGCATGTTTTACTGTCATAATGTTCAAGTGTAACATATTTCAGTGCAAATAAATAGACTAAGTTACTTGCAATAATTGCTAAAATGGGTATAAAAAGTGTAAAGACTGCAACTCACAAGATTACGTTTACTGCTCTCATATAAGGTTGCAATTAAAATTATTAATCTTTTTAAAATAAAATCATTTCTGCTATGCTGAAGTAAGCAAAGCAAATTTTTTAGCTCAACCTATAAAATGCAATAAGATCAAGGGATTTAATGGGTAAGTTTTAAATGCATTTGAAATTTATTATGCACATACAAGTGGCTTTACGATAGTAACATGAAGTGTTATGGGCTTTAATAATTTGATTTGAAGATGAAGAGATGGATGCCTTATTATGAAAAACACCAATATTAATGGACAGACTATAAAACATTTTCAAACAACTGAAGTAGACTGCAACTCTCGAGGTGACTAGCATTCAATGCTATTACATGGTATAAATTTGGGGTCACAGATTATAACTGCCAGACAAGACTTGCTCAAAGGAAAGATAGTTAGACATTGTTTGAGGAGTATAATTTTAGATTATGAATCCAGACATTCCTCTGGGTTATGCAATGGTACAACCCCATCCACCCAATGATAAGAAGCACTGTTAGATTTATTTTTTTGCTTTGCAGTATGTAATGAATGGATGGAAAACAGAGTGCGAGTATTACCTATGCTAGTCATATTACACTTGTTTCAAGAGTTATGAAGAGAGCCTATATCAGACTAGAATTTAATTTTTTAAAATTGCAGGTCTTCCAAAAACGCATTACTGAAAAACAAAATTATTCATGCCATACTTCAAATTGGTATTTTGATGGGTGGATTTGGCTAATTAGGAAATAAACTAGGATTATATTACACACTAACTCATTGAATGATGTCAAAACACTAGACTGTGGAATACAGATGCACGGTGTATTAAATGTCGCTCCTCATGAATGTTTACATTAAGGTGCTTCCCTGACTGGGCTGTGCTGATGTCAGGGGAAGACCTACAGACAATGTGAAGTTTTTCAAGATGACTGGTGTAAAGGAAGTTAGCAAAAGAATTCATACAACATTGAAATAAGTATGGATTCCAGGGGATACTTTGGGAAGGATAAGGATTAAAGGAGGAATTATTATTTAGTTAGAAAGCATTTTTTGAGATACATCCAGCCCATTATGAATATATTTAGATTTCTTTCAAGGATAAATAAATGAATATTTAAGAACTATTTCACAATTTGTGGTCAATAATATTAACAGTAAATGTCATGGGAGCTGCATAAATTCTAATACACTGTAGTACTTAAGATTATATTTTCATCAAAATTATGTGTATTTAGCTTTATATAATATAGATGCCTGGCAAAAGATATCACAATATCTGTAATTTTGAAAAAAAAGAATGGCTACTGCCATGGCATGCAAATATGTTTGTTACTTCTTAAGATTACAATATATGGAAGAGATTTCTAAAACCAGTGAAAGATAAGGAAACAAAAAAAAAAAAACAGATAATATGATTACAGGTTTTGCTGAATTCTGGGCTGTTTGTTTCTGTGTTGCCCAGACCTTTCTAAGATAGAGGGAAGCTTCTCTGTTCATCAGTGAGAGCGGTGAGCTTTGAACAGCCTGTCGCTGAAGGATTGGTTTCAGCTCAGAATCTGTAGTTTTATTGGCAATTTTGGGCTATTTCTGCCCCTTTCATCTTTCTGTTAAAAAACGGAGCGGCATTTAACTATGGTTAAGCTACTCCCGGTGCCAGAAAGTCTGCTCTTCAGATGTTCCCTTTGAACTAGCCAGTTTTCTAGTTTTAGCACACAAAACTGTTTTTGTTCCCTTAGAACTAGCCAGTTTTCTAGTTTTAGCACTCAGAATTGTTTCTTTGTGCTCAGCACTCTCCAAATCTCGGTGCTAGCACTAAATAATCTACACATTACTGCAGCACTCAACTTTCCTCACTTATCAAGAGGAAATCAGTCCTTAATACTTAAATTAATAAGCACTAACCAGGTATGTCTAAAGGATAGCTCCTGGTGTTTTCTCTTGTCCACCTGATGAATCTGGGCATCTTGGGGCAATGTAGCAATTGCCTCATGTACACTGACAACCCTCTCTTCCTACCACCCAACACTACAACCTGTGAGAGATGCACTTATATAGCCAAAATGGAAGTCAAGCTCTCTCCAGCCAAGACTGGACTAGACAATCAAGAGGAAAAGGTAAACACCACACCACACTCTACACATAGTCCATCAAAACCTGCACCACTCAACCCACACATAGTAACACAAAACACACACTTACATTTGCAGAGGCTCTCAATAAAAATCTGCCCAAACAACAGAGACCTCCAAAGCTGAAATGCAAGCAACCACCACCCTACAACACTAACCAAACAACACATAACCCACAAAATCAGTGTGCCTCTCAACCTCAGCCCGTAAGGCAAAACAAACATACCCAATACACTAGTCACTGGTGACTCTATAGTCAGGCACACTGAAATCCCTCTCACCAGGCTAAACAAGGAGAATGTTACTGTCGGGTGCCAAGATCCGCCATATAACGCATGCACTCAGGTCACTCCACAAGTACAAATATGACTCTGTCATTGTCCATGTTAGAATGAATGACCTGAGATGTACCTCCCTGGACTACAAGAAAAGAAACATGGAGGACCTCTCTGACAATGTGGCCCAGGCAGGTATGACACTAGCCCTGAGTAGCATTCTGCCATCACCCAGAATGATACCACAGTACAAGGACAAAATGATTGACTTCAACAATTGGCTAAGCTTCTGGTGTCATTCCAAGGGGATCCAGTATCTGTCTGCCTTAGACAACATGATGGGCAGGCCATGATGCTTTGCCAGAGATGGCCTGCACCTGTCGCCTGTGGGATTCTGGATACTGGCTAAGGCTCTTGCCGCCCCTATAGTGCCTTTTATAGGCAAGGCTCAAACATCAAATGCACCACCATAGTAGATATAAACGAGCAAAATCTAAAGGTAATGCTACTCAATGCTAGAAGTCTACACCTCAAAATGCACTCACTCGAGGCACTCCTTAAGATGGAAAACATCGACATCTGTGCAGTGATAGAGACCTGGTTTAAGGCTCCAGAGAGCACCCCTGCATTACCAGGCTACAATTTTTACCACATCTTTCGGCCACCTAACCTGGACCGAAACATTAAAGGAGGAGGCGTCTCCATATTCATAAAGGATATCCACACCTCCAGGCTAGTTGCTCAACATAATGCATCCAAAATTATCCAAGTACAATTAACACTGGGCAAGACTGCAATTCAGGTTGTAGCTTGTTACAGATCCCCCACCATACCCCAGGACACCCACTCCATGTTTCTCGATATACTGGATAATATTAAGGTACAGCCCAATACCCTAATATTGGGAGATTTCAACTACCCCACCATCAACTGGGAAAACTACTCATTACTAACTCATCTGCCCAACGTTTTCGGGAATTCATCAATTCCAACTCCCTGGATCAGCTTGTCCATACCCCTACCAGGGGTAGCAACATCCTGGACCTGGTCATTACCAATATGGATAACAGATGCTCCACACCAGAGGTCAACTCCTCGCTGGTCAGGTCCAACCACAAGCTAATCACCCTAGACATCCATATCCTGCCCCACCCCCCATTAAGGAAACCACCGTAAAAAAATTTCTCCAAACCCAACTTCATGCTTCTTAAGTCATAAGTGGCCAACTTCACTTCACCCACACAGATGGAAGATAGAGACACGACTGCTGACTCACACACAAAAGCACTGTATAAGCACATACACGAGTGCATGGACTGTGCCAACCCCAACAGAACCAAGACCCTATCCTCCAAAAAAAGAAGCCAATCTGGTGGTCCTCTGCCATAAATAAACTCTACAACAGAAGGAAGAAACTGTTGCAAAAAAAAGTCAAATCCCATGATTGCAGGACCTCCCTGGTCAGCCTCAGCAAGAAGCTCAGATCCATCATAAAATCCTTCAACCACAAAGCTTTCTACAGCTATGTCAAGAATCTCAATGGCAGCACTCAGATTTGCTCGGAACGTTAGCACAATGGCACTACATTTACAGAACCAAATGATATTGCCAACATCCTGGCAGACAGGTTCAGTGCAAACTTTACCCCCCCACCCCCCCAAAGGGCCTATCTCCATACCAGAAGACTGCAAAGCCCCTGTAATCATGGATGCACAGGTAAAGACCGCACTCTCCAAAGCCAAGAACACAGCACATTGGGACCAGACAACATCCAAGGCTGCATTCTGCATGAACTACAGAATGAACTGGCACCCCACCTAAGTACCATGTTCAACCATAGCCTCACATCAGGCTTTGTGCCTATGGAATAGTGCACAGCAACACTTATCCCACTCCACAAAGGGGGTGCCACCACTGACCCTGGGAACTACCGCCCCATTAGCCTGATGAGCTCGGTCTGCAAGGCCATGGAACACATCATCCTGCAGCCTATAAACAAAGACATAGGTAACCTCCAAACTCTAGATCTCACTCAGTTTGGGTTTGTAAAAGGTAGATCATGCCTCCTAAACCCGACTGACTTCTTTGAAGCAGTCACCAGAGCCTTAGACGAGGGTAAGTTGGTGCACACAGCCTATCTTGACTTCGCCAAGGCGTTCAACACCATCCCCCACTCTGGTATTATTGAAAACAAAAAGAGAGCGGATTTGTAGAACTAAACTCCTTTACTGGTAAGCGCTTTCGTTGGCAAAAGGTAAGCCAACTTCTTCAGACCATCGAAAAACATACAAGATACAATCCCATGTGAAAAGGAATGCCTTTTATACACAGTGTTAGTCTAATCAAGCAATCAATTAATTAAGTAAAAAACAATCAACAATAAAAAAACCACAAATAACCGTTTGTTTGCTGAACCAGAGATTTGTTTTACATAAGTTTTCCTAAAATCAGTAAACCTTAGACAATAAACTTTCTCAAGCCTAGTTTATCTCAATATTAAAAATACCAAATCACCCAGCCTTGTGATGGTAACATATTTACTTTAAAATTACTAAATTTTTAAAACCATGTATATTAAAAGATCCTAAATGGATCTATTTATTCAAAAAGGCTTGTAATGCTTATCTAGCTAAGGCTTTTATTTTGAGTAAACATTTGATAGATACATATTCATTTAAACCCGGCAAACAAATGGTTACTTGTGTTTTTTTATTGTTGATTGTTTTTTACTTAATTAATTGATTGTTCCTCTCTACTCATCCATCATCAGACCCATTATAGAGTACAACACCCCACTTGGCATGTACCTTGCAAGACATTTGCAACAACTAGAAAGGCCACAGAAATACCTCACTAGGAGGATTACCGGCCTCAGACAGATGCCATACACAAACCGTCAAAAAACTCCAGCTCTACTCCGTCGCATATCACCTACTGAGAGGCGATCTCTGCCTAACATACAAAGCCATGTATAACCCAGATCTGATGGACATGCTACACTTAAAGAAATTCCAATCTCTCTGAGCCACATGCTCCAGGGACCTAAACTTTGTCACCACAATAAACAGAACACGTTAGAGGGACAGATTCCTGTCCCAGAGACTTCCCATGCTCTGGAACAGGCTACCCATTCATGTCAAGCAGAGCTCATTAGCCCTCTCTAAGCAAAATCTTGACAATTGGATGGGAAACAGGAAATTCACCCCAGGGATCACTGCTTAGTGCTGCTCGATGGGCTCAGAAAAATAATTTTCTTGGGTGGCGAAAGCCAGGGAACCTTGTTTGGCTAGGCTTATACAGGCCCTATGGCCGATAGCCTAGTACATACCTATGAACCTATGATGATAAAGAAGTGAGTCCTTTGTCCTGAGAAACAGAGAAACTGTTCTTCAACCCCAAGGTGGCCCTTCGGAATTTCTTTTGCTGAGGAGATACCAGCCAGGATGTCTGTATGTTCAGGGATATTCTCTAGGTTCATGAAGCGCTTGATGGTGGAGCTGAGGACCTCTGTAACTTCACTATGAGCAGGCCTGTATGAAGCAACTGGCCTGATAAGAAAAAATGTGTACTTATTTAACATCAGGTGGGTTAAAATGAAACCACAGAAATGGGGAAACTGGACTTGCAAAGGAGAAAAGTGAAATGGTGATGAAAGTTCTACACACTAAACCAAACATACTGCTCATGTGGTTTGTGGATGGGTATGTGAACAGAAATATTCTTTTTATCTAAAGTAGCAAGAAAGGTATTCTTCATAAACAGGGGAAGGATAGACTCCAAAGTGAGCATTGTGAATTTCCTACTTCCCACATACCTGGCGAGGTTCAGGTCTATATTATGCCTCCACTAGTCCTCTTTGGATACTAGGAACAGTAATGAGTAGAACCTTTTCTAACTTTCTCCAACAAAACAACTGCTACTGCATTGTAGCCTGACTGTGTGGGTAAGGTGTGGAGCAGCTGGTGTCTTGGTATAGGTGGTCCACCAAAAAAGTGAGGAAACTTGGGGAATTCCATAGAGTGATGAGAAACCACAGTCTCCATTACTCATTTATCTAACTTCTGGAGAGATTACTGCTCCTTCTAGTAGATCCTATCACCCAGAAGGTTTTGGGGTGGAAGGGAATGAAAAGTACAATTACTACCAATTGGAGGCCACAGTGTTCCTTAGATGTGATCTAGTACATGGATCTACATTCCTGCTTCTTGGGATGGCTTCTTGTGTCTATCCAGACCTGTTATCATTTTTCATATTGTCCTGCTGTTTATACTAGCAGTCTCTTCTCTTATAAAAAGGCCAGGCTCACTCTGGGGTATTAATTATTGGAAGTTTCTAGGGAAAGAACACTGAAAATTTTATTTGACTGCATGGTATTATAGTTTTCTTTCAGCGTTTTGAAACTCTCCTGGGTAAATGATCACAGACATTAACCTTACCCAAGGGGAAGGGATTTAAAAGCTGCCCCTTGAAATCACATTTGCAGCCATGCATATCTATGAATAAATTACTAGCAACAGCAGCGCTAACATAAACATAGTCAGTGTCAAACCCACAGTCAAGAGTACATTTTGTCTGCAGTATAAAACAACCTGACTAGTTTCTTCCCTAAATGAAATATCTTTGATGCTCAAGCTAGAGCCTAAGTTATAAAATTTCTCCCTGATATTTATGTGGTTTGGCAGTTAAATGTTCTTCTCCCCAGGGTGGCCGCTGTGTACAACTTCTTGCTTAACCAATTATCCTGCTTTCCCTTCTCAAGCATGGCAGAATTCCTTTTTTTTTTTTTTTTGCCGTCAGAATTTGTGATGTTGCTGCATCTATTAAGATCATCACTGATGGGTCTGACAAAAAATTCTTTAAAAATGTTGGTAGAAATCCTAGACTCCATACAACTATCAGGCTTCTGAGGGGAAGGATGCTGACAGTCAGGTTCCACAGATGTATTTTCAAAATCATCTTCTTAAATCTGTATAAATGGTGGGATAGCAGAACTATCTCATTTGATTTCCAAAAGCTCATATCTCTTTTAGGTATGCAAGTTCTCTCAGACACTATTTAAAATGCTCTCTCATCAGCCTGACAGTTTCTCTCCAAAACAGACATCTTCAGGGCGGGCAATGAGCTTAAGGAAAATGTGCCATAAGTATCTTAAGTGAAAGAGGACTGGATGCCACATCATCTTCTAATTCTGCCTCAGACAACTCTTTCTGGGAAGGGTCAATTTCTCTTTTCTTCTTCTGTGTGTCCACCTCTGAAGTGATAGGCTTGTGGTCATGACCATGGAAGGAGTGACCTTCTTCAGCACTGTGAAGTATTCCACTGCAGACTTATTGTAGCTCAAGAATACAGAAAACAAATCACATGTCTGTGCCTCAAGATCCACATCTAGCACACAAAATTCTTCAATGGCTACTAAGCCAAGGAGAAAATATGGACATTAAGTATCCATGCACTGATGTCCCACTCATGGAAAATATGCAAAAATGGTTGTAATTTTAGCTGTCCACTGGGTGAGGAGAGAAGAAATGTGATGCATCTTGGAAGGTAGGTCAATACCCCTCACTATCAATTGGGGATCAGTGTACATCTTTGACCAGTAACATATGCAGAAGCTGGACTAGATTGTGAGACTTGCCAGGTAAAGGGGCTAGGACTGGTGAGAAAATTAATTGGTGAGTACATGTACCTTAGCCTTTACAGCACCAGATAACCTACATCTTGATGTGGTTGACTGGGCTCTCAAGGACTCAGGCATTCTTATAAATGAAAATAACTACCAAGTGTGCTAAAAGTTCACCAAGAATTCCAAATCCATCCCAACGAAAAGGTGAAGCAATAAAGCTCTGAGAGGACGATCTTTGACCTAAAGTTTAATGCATAGATACCATAAACGGTCACAGAAATACGTTTTCGTTTAACATACACTTCATCAGATGCAGGCTTGAATTAAACTACTTCTATATATACTATTTCTCTTGCATATCAACCAATGAAAAGTGAACCAATTAATGAATTAATTGTTACAACCTAAGCTAAAAAACATATGTTTACATGACATTTAGGAACCAAAACTGGTTATAGATTGTTCATTTTGCTGAATAAAAACATAAAACAGTCAACATATAACACACTGATTTAAAACCTGTTTAAAATACATTTGAGGAATTATTCGGATCATTTGTTGCTTGAAGTAGAAAATGAGGTTTTGAAAGGTAGAATGAAGAAATACCAACCTATCCTAGGCAAAGGGGATGTTAAGGTCACAAAATATGTAAATACAGGCTTAGTGGAAAATTTTGATAGGGCTTTAATATTGGAATTCAATGCTGGTTCTTGTCTACAAAAACTCTAGGAATCTGAAAAATCTTTTGGAAAGTAACTTTGATTAGGGGGTTACAAGGAATAAAAGGAGAAAAGGAACGTTTAAATGTGGGCATTGTTCACAATGTGCCTTTGTCTACAACAATGAGAATATGTATTTGCAATGTACAAATAGGCTATTGGAAAGCAAGGAATTTACAAATTGTGACAGTAGTGGGCTTGTCTATTTGGCTGTCAGCTCTGTGATGCGGTTTATATAGGTAAAATGGAACGAAAGTTAAGAAAAAGAATATATGAACATACATATGATGTATCAAACAAAAAATACACTAATGCCTTGTGCAAGCATAGCCTAGAATGTGATGGTGCCCATTACTTATTTTTTACCTTGGAGAAGGTGGACAAAAATCTTCGAGGTGGGCTATGGGAAGAAACTATTGAATATAAGGAGCTATGGTGGCAAATCATCTTGGAAGCTAATAAAAAGACTGGATTGAATGACCATGTCTCTATAAGCTCCCTCTTGAAACTTAGAGCAGCTAAATTCTAAGCAGTCCTGGTTGTGGTACAACTGAGACAACATACAATGTGGTCCTTGATGTAATTTATTAGGTATATGCTGTTTAATTCTTTTTTAAAAATGGTTTTAAAGTATTTTTTCTTTTACTTGGAGATTGTATTCATATTCTAGCACTTTGGCATTTTTTTATGTACATTCAAGTGCATTGCAATTTTTAAATAATCCACAAGATGGTGCCATTTCCCCAGATAAATATTTAAATGTATTTTTAAACTAATTTAATATGTTTTACATTTATATAAAGTGGAGAAAATGTATTTTAAACAGGTTTTAAATCAATGTGTTGTTATATTTTGGATGTTTTATGCTTTTATTCAGCAAAATGAACAATCTATAACCAGTTTTGGTTCCTAAATGTCATGTAAACATTAAGTTTTATAGCTTAGGTTGTAACAATTAATTCATTAATTGATTCACTTTTCATTGGTTGATATGCAAGAGAAATAGTACATATAGAAGTAGTTTAAATCAAGCCTGCATCTGAAAAAGTGTATGTTGCACTAAAACGTATTTCTGTGAGCGTTTATGGTATCTATGCATTAAACTTTTGGTCAAAGATTGTCCTCTCGGAGCTTTATTGCTTCACCTTTTTGTTGGGCTGGATTTGGAACTCAGGCATTCTTACAATGCATTGTCTCTCTAAAATATTCAGCTTCTCCATTTTTTCAGTGCATAAGATGCTGAGTGACTCTCTAAGACATCAACTAGTCAATAGGTGAGACTTATCATTGGGAGATAGCTCACCTACTTGGATAGTGACATTCAAATTCTCAAAAATCCAAACTGTTTTGTTAAGCATTTTTCAATGTTCACAGATCACATCAAGGCGCCCCCCCAAACAAAATTATACTAAAAAAAATACAAGTGGTAATTCACTGGGGAAATTTGTCTCCAATTAGAATACTTACTGGTATTTATTTTTTCTTGGGGCATCATTAGCTACATTATATAAAAAAAAACTATCAGCCAAATAGTAAGCAGATGCAAATAGAAAAGTATAGATAATTAAAAAGCCACAGTGGTAATAACTTATCTGTCTTGCCAGGAAGTATCTAACCAAATGCAGATGAAATGGATGACCATAGCCTCTTTCATGATGGCTGTGAAATGGGAAGCAATCTCACACCTTATTAGGGGAATGTTCACTTGCTCTTAAAGGCTGTACTAAAGACTTAGGTCTACCTGTACCTATTATTCATTCATTTATGAAAGAACAGGAGCAACTTTCTTTAAGGTGAACATCTAAAGTACTGGGCTAAGGACTCAAATTTTAGGGGACAGATAATGCTAAAGGACAATTCCCAGTTTTTTTTATCAGACTGTTTAAAATTTCATGATTTCCTTTCTGAGC